>NW_024069275.1:0-55889 GCF_009389715.1 Phoenix dactylifera
GGTAAGGATTGGATGCCCTAATGTGGTTAAGTCCTAATCCAATTAGGCTTAACCAAATTGGGTTTAATCTATGCTAGTCCTAATCCAATTAGGACTTGAATGAATCATGACTCAATTGAACTCTTCAATCCTAATCCAATTAGGAGTCATGTTGATTCATTAGATTAATAATTAATTTAGACTTAAGGAATCTTAATCCAATTAGGATGTATTTTAATTTTAGTCCTAATCCAATTAGGACTCTATTTGAATCCGAAGTCCTAATCCAATTAGGATTTCTAGGAATCCTACTCCAAGTAGGAATCCAATTTTAATTCAAAATTCCTAATCTCATTAGGATTGCAGGAATCCTATTCCAAATAGGAATTCCAGTCCTACTCCAACTAGGATTCCCAGTCCTAATCCAATTAGGACTCTAGGAATCCTACTCGAAGTAGGATTTGTGTTTAAGTCCAATTAATTAATTCCCTTTGTTCCTTCTTCAACTTCATATCAATCAAATTGATTACTCGTGATTCATAATCACTTTTCAACCATCGGATCGGTCACTACTTCTAGTGTGTGTGACCCCATAGGTTCTATTCTGACTGGTAGTGAGATATATTGTGATCTCTATCACTATATCATTGAAAACTCCTTTCAATGGGTTGGAACGATTCCAACTCAACTCATTAGGGTTTATCGATCATCAAGATAATCCCTATGAGTCCCACCATCCACCAGTGACACCTAGCAGCATGTAGTGGCTACCCAGCAGAATGGAATGATGAACCTCTAGGTGTAGTTAACGTGTGATACAGTCCTACTATCGTGGATCCCTACAGGACGGAGGTCATGGACAACTCGTCAAACCCCATCGTCTGTCATATGTCAAGATTTATTCGACTCGAGTTTGATAATGAAAAACTCCTTTTCCACTTACTGCCCTGGCCAAGGTCTTAGAACTCAGTCTAACAAATCACATAGGATCACTCCTCTTCTATCAAGGTCGATAGATTCCTTATAGGTGCATACCCTACTCCTACAGTGAACCTACTGCAGCCAATCTACACTGCATGGACCCATATGGCTAGAGACCATGTATGTATGCAGTCAAACTACAATAACCTCACTGTGAGTAGCCGAAGCACCGCAGGTCAAAGGACCAGTCACACTACTGCAACATCAAGCAAGTCACTGACGAGTGGATAGACATCCAAATGACTTCTTGTCTTGGTCACGCTCAGTACCCTTGTTCTCTAACAAGCACCTGCACTATCACTTCAGTGTCCCTACACTGTGGACTCAAGTCTCGTCCATCCAGAAGGAAAGTGATCTGTGCACTGATCGGATCGATCACCGTCCTCGTGATGATCCATTGATCAGGAGCATTTAGAAATTAATCACCAATGATACATGGCTCAAATTCTCAACTCTTGAGAATATGTATCATCATCTTATTAATTTCTTGGACGATTCATAGACACATAAACAATATGAATGAAAAGATGCCTTTTATTTATTCAATAATAAATAGTCAAGTACAAAATTATGTCCCTAGAATCAACAATGTGTCAGCCAAATTGGCTTCTAGGGCATACATCTAACAATCTCCCACTTGCACTAAAGCCAATTGGTCATATATCTTAGGCCCATCTTCTCAAGGTGGGCTTCAGTCTTTTGCTGACTCAGCTGCTTAGTGAAAGGGTCTGCCACGTTATCCGTGGAGTTTACTCTCTGCACCTCTACATATTTCTTCTCCACATAGTCGCGTATGAGGTGAAAGCGCCGCTCTATATGCTTAGACTTCTGATGAGACCTTGGCTCCTTAGCAAGGGCTATGGCGCCATTGTTATCGCAGTAGAGTGTTATGGCATCTGATGTCATCACATCCAGCTCTGCAATGAATTTCTTGAACCAGAAGCCTTCCTTAGCAGCTTCAGAGGCGGCGATGTATTCGGCTTCCATAGTCGAATCAGCAATGATCGGTTGTTTAGAACTCTTCCAATTCACCGTACCACCATTGCACAAGAACACGTATCCAGATGTTGACTTTCTGTCATCGACATCAGTCATGAAGTCTGAATCTGTGTACCCTTCTACCTTTAACTCTGATGATCCTCCAAAAACCAAGAATAAATCTTTAGTTCTTCTCAAGTACTTAAGAATATTCTTCACAGCTGTCCAGTGTTCTTCACCTGGATTCGACTGATATCTGCTTGTGACACTCACAGCAAGAGCTATATCAGGTCGTGTACATAGCATGGCATACATGAGGCTTCCTATTGCCGATGCATAAGGAATCTTGCTCATGCGTTGAATCTCCTCAGATGTGTTGGGGCACATCTTCTTGGAGAGATGAATTCCATGCCTTAGGGGTAAGAGACCCCTCTTGGAGTTTTCCATGCTGAACCTCTTCAGCACCTCCTCTATGTACATCTTCTGTGAAAGGCCAAGCATCCTTTTAGATCTATCTCTATAGACCTTTATTTCCAAAATATAGGATGCTTCCCCAAGGTCTTTCATGGAGAATTCTTTTGACAACCAGACCTTGACCGAGGTTAGCATGGGAATATCATTCCCAATCAGGAGAATGTCATCTACGTACAGTACGAGAAAAATGACAGCACTCCCACTAACCTTTTTATAAACACATGGTTCCTCTTCGTTTTTGATGAAATCAAACGTTTTGATTGCATCATCGAAACGAGTGTTCCAACTCCGAGAGGCTTGCTTTAGTCCATAGATGGACCTTTGCAGCTTGCAGACCTTGTGATCTCCATCACTGGAAGTGAAACCCAAAGGCTGTTCCATATAGATATCTTCATCAAGATATCCATTCAGGAAAGCAGTTTTCACATCCATCTGCCAGATTTCATAGTCATGAAATGCTGCAATGGCAAGCAATGTCCGGATGGATTTTAGCATGGCTACAGGTGAAAAGGTCTCCTGATAGTCAATACCTTCGCGCTGACTATACCCTTTCGCCACAAGCCTTGCCTTATAGGTCTCTACCTCTCCATCCGAACCTATCTTCCTTTTGTAGATCCATTTGCATCCAATAGGTACAATACCTTCTGGTGGATCTACTAAGGTCCAGACTTGGTTGGAATGCATGGAGTCTATCTCTGACTTCATAGCTTTCAGCCATTTCTCGGAATCGATATCAGATATCGCCTCGTTGTAGGTTTTGGGATCCTGTATGTGATCCCTATCTCCCACTAGGAACATTTCCTCGGTATCCTCTTCTAGTATACCTAAGTATCTATCGGAAGGATGGGAGACCCTACTAGATCTACGAGGTGGTTGAGGGACATCATGTACTGGCTCTTTATGAATGGGTTCTATAGGATCCATGACTCGTTGCTTTTCAGAGACTTTCTCTTCAAGCTCAATTTTCCTCCCACTGCCTCTATCAAGGATAAACTGATTTTCCAAGAAGATGGCATGACGGCTCACAAACACATTGTGATCCTCTGAGACGTAAAAATTGTATCCTAATGACTCTTTAGGATATCCTATAAAACGAGCACTTATGGTCCTAGCCTCTAACTTGTCCGCCTGTAGTCGCTTGACGTGGGCCGGACACCCCCAAATCTTGAGATGACCCAGACTTGGTTTCTTACCATGCCATATCTCATACGGTGTGGTAGGAATGGATTTAGAGGGAACTCTATTCAATAAATAAATCGCTGTGAGTAAGGCATCTCCCCAAAGAAACATAGGTAAATCAGTGAAGCTCATCATGGACCTGACCATATCCAATAGGGTCCGATTCCTCCTCTCTGACACCCCGTTGAGTTGAGGTGTACCCGGAGGTGTCCATTGTGAGACTATGCCGTTTTCTTTGAGATAGTCCCGGAATTTCCCACTAAGGTATTCTCCTCCTCGATCTGATCGAAGGGCCTTAAGAGGTTTTCCAGTTTGTTTTTCTACTTCATTCTTGAACTCTTTGAACTTTTCAAAGGATTCAGACTTGTGTCTCATAAGATACACATACCCATACCGTGAATAATCATCGGTGAAGGTAATGAAGTAAGAATAACGTCCCCTGGCTAGCACATCAAATGGGCCACATACATCTGTATGTACTAGGGTAAGTATTTCAGTGGTCCTCTCCCCATGTCCTACAAAGGGCAGTCTAGCCATTTTTCCTTGAAGATAGGACTCGCAAACTGGATATGACTCGGAAGTCAATGAGCCTAAAAGTCCATCTTTATCCATTTTGTTCATTCTGTCCTCTCCAATATGGCCAAGCCTAAGGTGCCACAAATACCTTTGGTTTATCTCATCTCTGGATCTTTTGGATCCTTTGGCACTCACATCTTGCTCGGTAACATTCACAGATACATCCATATGTAAATGATAGAGACTGTCAATCATGAAACCACGTGCGACTATTTTATTTCTCAAATAAATAGAACAGCAGTCTTTGTCAAATGTAAAAACATGACCTTCCTGTGCTAGACATGAAACAGAAATCAAATTTCTGCTAGCAACAGGTACATAATAACAGTCTCTAAGTATTAAACTAAATCCAGACGGTAGTCGCAGATGGTAGGTGCCCACAGCCACAGCAGCAACTTTTGCCCCGTTGCCAACCCGAAGGGTTACCGCACCTTCCGCCAGCCTTCTACTTTCCTTTAGACCCTGCATGGTAGTGCACAAATGAGCACTAGAACCAGAATCTATAACCCAACTAGAAGTAGAAGAAACCGTTAGATTAGTTTCAATAATGAGCAAGTCTATACCTTCTGAAGGTGTGTCACCTTTCTTGTTCTTCAGGCTCTCGAGGTATGAA
This sequence comes from Phoenix dactylifera, assembly GCF_009389715.1. Taxonomy (NCBI): domain Eukaryota; kingdom Viridiplantae; phylum Streptophyta; class Magnoliopsida; order Arecales; family Arecaceae; genus Phoenix; species Phoenix dactylifera. Next base: position 4,781 of record NW_024069275.1, read on the forward strand.
GGACAGTTTCTCTTCCAGTGGCCTTCGACATTGCAGTGGAAACATTTTCCTTTGTCGTTAGCCCTTTTCTTTTGAACTTCCTTCTTTGGCTTCTTGTCTTTCTTCTGCTTCTTTGCAGGCTTCTTTTTCTTCCAAGTAGACTTTCTCTTGGAACCAGAAGTCAACTCAGCAGCGAGGACATTGCCCCTTGAACCTTTCAAGGCTCCCTCAGCAGTTACCAACATGTTGATTAGTTCAGTCTTAGTGCATTCAATCTTATTCATGTGGTAGTTTACTATAAACTGACCAAATGAATCAGGAAGTGACTGTAGGATCAAATCCACTTGCAATTCCTTGTGCATGTCCATACCGAGCTTCTCAAGCTCCTCTAGGTCCTTGATCATGGTCAGACCGTGATCATGGACAGACTGCCCCTCGCGCATCTTCGCTTTGAAAAGCCTCTTGGACACTTCAAAACGAGCTGTGCGACTTTGCTCACCATACAACTCTTGCAGGTGTGCCAGTATGTCCCTAGCAGTCTTTATATTTTCATGCTGGCATTGGAGTTCATTAGACATAGATGCCATCATATAGCATTTTACTCTAATGTCATCGTCCAACCACTTTTTATGCATCTCACGCTGAACATCAGTGGGACGTGCTGGTAATGTGGGGATATCTGAATCGAGTATATAACCTATCTTCTCACAGTCCAAAACTATTTTGAGATTTCTAAGCCAGTCCTTGTAATTGGTTCCGGTCAGTCGGTTGGTCTCAAGAATACGGGTCAAAGGGTTTGAAGCCGACATTGTATCTGCAGAGAGTAAAGATTCTAGTTAGACTTTTGTACTTGATCCTAATCTGTCCTAAGGTCTTTTAGAACAAATGTGACTCCCACTATTTTCTCGAATTCCTCACACTCCCCTGGTAGGAAAACGGAAATCCCACACGACTATGGTTTCTAGTGGGTACTGCGGTCCCACCAATTTACATGCCACCTCACCTAACAGTTATTGGTGACACATAGATGGATGAGTGTACAACTCTTGTACAATGCTTCTCAAGCATGTTGCAACTTGGTCTCTAAGCCATGAAGACCTCACCTAACAGTTATTGGTCTCATTTCTTAGTTAAGTCAGACCCACTGTATAACCGTAGGAATAAAGTTGTCATTGGGTCCTCACCTAACAGTTATTGGTGCCCAACCCCACCTTTACCCTACAACATCTCATGTCTATAGAGAGGTCCAGCCCCCCAATGCAACTTGACCACTGTATCCAGCCGAGACAAGTCAACATTAGAAAGGCCTTAGCAGCTCTACTACAGTGGAAGACCTATTGACTTAATATTGGTTAATCAGGTCTTAGTGTTTGCAACTTGAGCCTTTCATAAGAGGTAATCGAACAATTGGCCAGGTAAGCAGGTGGGAGGCTCCCCTTACTCAGAGAGTAAGGTCCTAATTAAGTAACCACCTTTCATGCTTTCCTAGACACCAATTAGATCAATTAATCTAATATGACTTGCTCATGTCGGTTCACTCTCGACTTGATTGAGGAGGTTTTTGATTTAGGTCTCAATTGGGTTTGCTACATCACATGTAGACCTATCTACCCGACTCTCATTCACATCACATGCAAACGGCGCATTGCAGGCAGTTATAATCGCGGCAATAATTAAAGCTAAACTTTAACTAGGTGATGATCATGGATTCTAATTAGGTCGTATTACAAGCACATGCACATCAATTGATCAAGTGGTCTTCAACTCTTGAATTGGTTCCAAGCCTCCTTGATTCGATCCTTGATCAACCCTTGATCCCATCGCCATCAACCGCTTGGATCACCTTTCATCTCATGCCTTTGCTTCAACTTGATCGTTGATGTACATCACATCACAGAAATACAACCAGATGTAAAATAAAAATAAAAATAATTTACATCTCCTTTTAGGAGGCACGCAGGCCTCTCAAAACATCAAATAAGATGCATGCAAGCATCTGAAAAATTACATGACATCGCAGATCACATCGCAGGTCATTACATTTGATACCAAAAGGGGTTGAATCCTATGATCGTCACCGTATGCTACAATTATAATTTTCAGATCTGAAACTTAACTGATTATATCATGACATAGGTCGCTGATCATGCTAATCATGATTCTAAACTTTGTAATCCCATTAACAATGCAATTAGAATCATCTTTTTATCACATAAAAATCAGCATGTAAAAATCAGCACCCCTGAAAAATCTGCATGCAGAATTTTTCAGCATGCATGATCATTTAATTTTCAGATCTAATATGCCTTTAGATATTTAATTCTTACCTTAATCTACGAAGCCTAGGCTCTGATACCACTGTTGGGAACCCGCCCATGCCGCTGATATTTCAAAAATTTTTCAGATGGCAGCGGAATCGGCATGCACGGGTTCGACGTTCATCACATGAACGTTGTTTCGAGACCTTTCGTAATTAGGTAAGAATTAATACTTTTAAAACTATTAGGAAGATCAAATCTTCACCTTGCACGGGTAGATGATCACCGCAAATCTGAATTCGTGGTTTTGGAAGAAGGTTCGCTTGAAGCCGTTCAAACGTCCGGCCTCTACGGGTATCCACACGAAGCAGGATCCGATCCAAGCTCTCTATCTCACCGGGGTGCTAGCTCCCTTGCAGAGATAGCTTTGATGGCTGATGTCCTCTCTTTCAATCAACTCTTGATTGCACTTGAGAGGAGGAAGAAGAAGGATGAAGAAGAGGAAGAAGCAAAGCCCCTGCAGCCTACTTTCTTTTTCCTGCGTTGGAAGGAGGAAAGGAGGAAGAGGAGGGCGCCTTAGCTTCTTCTTTTCTTTCTTCTTGTTGGCGGCTGAACCAAAGGAGGAGCAAGAAGGGGGCGTACGGCAGCAAGGAAGAAGCCTTCTCATCAATTAGGTCAGCCCCATGAAGCCCTCTTTAAACAACAAGTGGAGCTCCTAACTTTTAGGAGCTCCCTTGAAATAATTCCAAGAGGGGCGCCGGCCCCTCTTGTTGCCGCACCAAGCAATATGAAAGGAGGAGGGGCGTGTGCCCCTCCTTCATGGTTGCCCTAATCCTCATTAGGTAAGGATTTGGATGCCCTAATGTGGTTAAGTCCTAATCCAATTAGGCTTAACCAAATTGGGTTTAATCTATGCTAGTCCTAATCCAATTAGGACTTGAATGAATCATGACTCAATTGAACTCTTCAATCCTAATCCAATTAGGAGTCATGTTGATTCATTAGATTAATAATTAATTTAGACTTAAGGAATCCTAATCCAATTAGGATGTATTTTAATTTTAGTCCTAATCCAATTAGGACTCTATTTGAATCCGAAGTCCTAATCCAATTAGGATTTCTAGGAATCCTACTCCAAGTAGGAATCCAATTTTAATTCAAAATTCCTAATCTCATTAGGATTGCAGGAATCCTATTCCAAATAGGAATTCCAGTCCTACTCCAACTAGGATTCCCAGTCCTAATCCAATTAGGACTCTAGGAATCCTACTCGAAGTAGGATTTGTGTTTAAGTCCAATTAATTAATTCCCTTTGTTCCTTCTTCAACTTCATATCAATCAAATTGATTACTCGTGATTCATAATCACTTTTCAACCATCGGATCGGTCACTACTTCTAGTGTGTGTGACTCCATAGGTTCTATTCTGACTGGTAGTGAGATATATTGTGATCTCTATCACTATATCATTGAAAACTCCTTTCAATGGGTTGGAACGATTCCAACTCAACTCATTAGGGTTTATCGATCATCAAGATAATCCCTATGAGTCCCACCATCCACCAGTGACACCTAGCAGCATGTAGTGGCTACCCAGCAGAATGGAATGATGAACCTCTAGGTGCAGTTAACGTGTGATACAGTCCTACTATCGTGGATCCCTACAGGACGGAGGTCATGGACAACTCGTCAAACCCCATCGTCTGTCATATGTCAAGATTTATTCGACTCGAGTTTGATAATGAAAAACTCCTTTTCCACTTACTGCCCTGGCCAAGGTCTTAGAACTCAGTCTAACAAATCACATAGGATCACTCCTCTTCTATCAAGGTCGATAGATTCCTTATAGGTGCATACCCTACTCCTACAGTGAACCTACTGCAGCCAATCTACACTGCATGGACCCATATGGCTAGAGACCATGTATGTATGCAGTCAAACTACAATAACCTCACTGTGAGTAGCCGAAGCACCGCAGGTCAAAGGACCAGTCACACTACTGCAACATCAAGCAAGTCACTGACGAGTGGATAGACATCCAAGTGACTTCTTGTCTTGGTCACGCTCAGTACCCTTGTTCTCTAACAAGCACCTGCACTATCACTTCAGTGTCCCTACACTGTGGACTCAAGTCTCGTCCATCCAGAAGGAAAGTGATCTGTGCACTGATCGGATCGATCACCGTCCTCGTGATGATCCATTGATCAGGAGCATTTAAAAATTAATCACCAATGATACATGGCTCAAATTCTCAACTCTTGAGAATATGTATCATCATCTTATTAATTTCTTGGACGATTCATAGACACATAAACAATATGAATGAAAAGATGCCTTTTATTTATTCAATAATAAATAGTCAAGTACAAAATTATGTCCCTAGAATCAACAATGTGTCAGCCAAATTGGCTTCTAGGGCATACATCTAACAAGCAATAGGGTGGACAATTGCTGATATCAAGGGAATTAGTCCCTCAATTTGTACTCATAGAATCCACCTAGAAGCTGATGCCAAACCTTCTTGTCAACCTTAACATTGATTGAACCCAAACATGAAGGATGTGGTTAGGGCAGAAGTTCTGAAACTTCTAGATGCCGGTATGATCTACCCAATTTCATATAGTAAATGGGTAAGTCCAACCCAAGTGGTCCCCAAAAAATCTGGTGTTACTGTAGTCAAAAATGCCAACAATGAATTAGTTCCAACTAGGGTCCCCACTAGTTGGCGTATATGCATTGACTATAGAAAACTTAATTCTGTCACTAGGAAGGATCACTTTTCTCTATCTTTTATTGATCAAATCTTAGAAAGGTTGGCAGGCCATAAATTTTATTGCTTTCTAGATGGCTATTCAGGTTACAACCAAATTGCAATTGATCTTGAAGATCAGGAAAAGACCACTTTTACATGTCCTTTTGGCACTTTTGCTTACAAGAGAATGCCATTTGGATTATGTAATGCTCCTGCAACTTTCCAAAGATGCATGCTCAGTATTTTCTCTGATATGGTTGAGCGCTTTTTGGAAGTCTTTATGGATGATTTTTCAGTTTTCGGCTCTTCTTTTGAAAACTGTGTGGACCATTTAAGGCTAGTCTTAATTCGGTGTGAGGAGAAGAATCTAATCTTAAACTGAAAAAAGTGCCATTTCATGGTATCTAGGGGAATTGTTCTCGAGCACGTCATTTCATCTGAAGGAATTGAAGTAGACAAGGCTAAAATTGACTTAATTGCTAACTTACCCAATCCAAAAACTATCAAAGATATACGCTCATTTTTGGGTCATGCAAGATTTTATAGGAGATTCATTAAAGATTTTAGCTCAATATCTAAACCCTTATGTAATCTCCTTCAAAAGGAAACCCAATATGTGTGGTCTGAAGAATGTCAAAAAGCTTTTGATAAACTTAAAAGCTTGCTGACTCTGTTCCCATCATGCAATCACCAGATTGGTCGCTTCCTTTTGAAATCATGTGTGATGCTAGTGAATATGCAATTGGGGTAGTTTTAGGGCAAAGAAAGGAAAGGAAGCCTTATGTTATCTACTATGTAAGTAAGACTTTAAATAGTGCACAAATGAATTACACCACTACGAAAAAAGAACTACTCGCCGTAGTATTTGCACTAGACAAATTTAGGTCTTACTTGATTGGATCCAAAATCATTATCTACACTGACCACGCTGCCCTTAAGTACCATCTTTCAAAAAGGGATGCTAAGGCGCGTTTGCTTAGGTGGATCCTTCTGCTCCAAGAATTTTTTTTAGAAATAAGAGATAAAAAGGGGGTAGAGAACGTAGTAGCTGATCACTTGTCCCGTCTCACTCTTCCAGATTCCATAGACAATTCACCCATAAGAGACACTTTCCCTGATGAGCAACTCTTTGAGATCCAGTCGTCACCCTGGTTTGCAAACATTGCAAATTTTCTTGTCACGGGTGAACTCCCAATTCATTGGAATAAACAGGACAAAAGAAAATTTCTGACCGAAATAAAAAATTTCTTCTGGGATGATCCTTATCTTTTCAAATACGGCCCAGACCAAATTATTAGGAGATGTGTACCTAATGACGAATTTATTAGTGTCATTTTCTTTTGTCATTCTGAAGCTTGTGGTGGTCATTTCTCTACTAAGAAAATGGCTGCAAAAATTTTATAGTGCGGTTTCTATTGGCCCACCTTGTTCAAAGATTCCCATAACTTTTGCAAAGCTTGCGAGCGTTGTCAAAAGTTAGGTGGGATAACTCGTAGGAATATGATGCCCCTCAACCCAATTTTAATTATCGAAATATTCGATTATCGGGGAATAAATTTTATGGATCCATTTTCTTCTTCATTCGGAAATTTGTACATCTTAGTAGCTGTAGATTATGTCTCCAAATGGATAGAGGCAATTTCTTGCAAGCATAATGACCATAAAACTATTTTAAAATTTTTAAAAGAAAACATTCTTTCCAGATTTGGAACGCCTCTAGCCATCATCAGTGATGGGGGTTCACACTTCTGTAATAAGCCTTTTGAGGCTTTAATGCAAAAATATGGGATCACCCATAAAGTCGCCACCCCTTATCATCCACAAACAAGTGGACAAGTTGAAGTATCCAATCGATCAATTAAGAATATTCTGGAAAAAACGGTTAACCCAAATCGCAAAGACTGGTCTTTGCGTTTAACTGATGCACTTTGGGCTTATCGTACTGCTTTTAAAAGCCCGATTGGTATGTCTCTGTACCGGCTTATTTTTGGCAAATCGTATCACTTGCCTGTGGAATTGGAGCATAGGGCCTACTGGGCTATTAAGAGATTTAATTTTGATATGGATAAGGCTAGTTCACTACGCAAACTTCAACTTAATGAACTAGAGAAAATCAGGAATGAAGCATATGAGAATGGTCGAATTTATAAGAACAAAATGAAAGTCTTTCATGATAGAAATATTATAAGAAAAACATTTGAGCCTTTCCAGAAAGTTCTATTGTATAATTCAAGACTTCATTTATTTCCAAAAAAATTGAGATCTAGGTGGACCTGAAAGAGTAGATGCCCTATAAGCCAATCGTTTGATGGGTTTCTCTTTGTAATCCTCCAAATCATGTACTTTGACACTCGATATATATCAATAAAGGCATTGTGTTTCATCATTTGCTGCTTATCTGTTTTATTATTGGATGATGAACCCCATAAATTAGGACATTGGTTTTAGGGTTATGATGAGATCATACCAGTGAGACCTAAAATCCTAATTTAGAATATTTCCAGTTAAATTGGTATATTGAGTCGGGGATCAATATTACCGAAAAGACTGGCACATCTTATGTATGCTCGATGTAGAGGGTGATTGATCTCACAATCACTTGTGTGAGACACTAATATAAAGATGTGGGTGCTCATTAGAGGAATGAGTTCACTAAAATGACTAGCTATGAGAACATATTATGGATTCTTACTTAATTATCAAAAGATGGTTCTCATAGTGGGAGTTGTGCAAGTGATCCTTAGACCTGAGATCACCATGGTACCTTGTGCACTTGAAGCTATGATTTGGTTTACCCTCATTCACGACATTGCATTGTGTACGGGGTATTCTGGATATGGTGGATTTTGTACGAAAGTTGTGAGTAGGTCAACAAGGAATCAATCACTTCTAGTAAGAGAAGGTAACATCCTACTTACTCTAATCTTATGATGATTCAAGAAGCCTTTGATCAAAGCAAAATGAATATTAGAAAGAGTTTCTAATGTTTCATTGTTTGAATTATCATATAAAAGATTGAGAGAGACATGAATAAGTGATTGAGTTTGATATTGATCCATACTCATGCACTTATTCAGGATGTAGTATGACTGAGGGATTGAATTGCACGGTAACTTGCCACTGAAGGGTATGTTTGGATTTGTCCAATACATTCCTCATCTTCCGGATAGACATGATACGTTACTAGACGTCAATCATGTCTTGTGGGTTGATCGAATCAAAGAGTTTGATTAGATCAAAGCATCAGAAAGGTTCTGATTGCTAAGTCAGGTTTAGCACTAAATTGAACCTAAATTGGATTAGAGGTATTCTAATCAGGTTAGGTCAACTTGCACCTGCACCTACTGCTGGCTAATATAAGGAACCCAATGGGTCACACACAAGGGAATTGATCAAGGGTCTAATTGGATTAGATCATGTTTGCAAGATGAACATGCTAGCACGTGTTGCAAATCCTAGCTCATGATTCAAATTAAATTCGAATCTGATTCATAGGTTAGGTTGATCTAATATGATTAGATCATGACCTAATATGGGTTAGCCAAGAGTTGAAACCCATTTGGCTTTAATTAGACCTGATTTGATTAGGTTTAATGTTTTCTTTAAGTTGGTTAAATCCAATTGGATTGGGTTTGATAGGGCCTTCACTTCTGGACCATTGGATCGCTCCCTGGATGAAGGATCTGGTCCGCTGGTTGGCTGTTGGGAACCCGCCCATGCCGCTGATATTTCAAAAATTTTCAGATGGCAGCGGAATCGGCATGCACGGGTTCGACGTTCATCGCATGAACGCTTGTTTCGAGACCTTTCGTAATTAGGTAAGAATTAAAACTTTTAGAACTAATAGGAAGATCAAATCTTCACCTTGCGCGGGTAGATGATCACCGCGAATCTGAATTCGTGGTTTTGGAAGAGGGTTCGTTTGAAGCCGTTCAAACGTCCGGCCTCTACGGGTATCCACACGAAGTAGAGAACCGATCAAAGCTTTCTTGTCTTCCCGGGGTGCTAGCTCCCTTGCAAAGACTCCTTTGATGGCTGATCTCTTCTCTTTCTTTCAACTCTTGAAAGTGCTTGAGAGGAGGAAGAAGAAGAAGGATGAAGAAGAGGAAGAAGATCAAATCCCTTCGCAGCTTTCTTCTCTTCACACGCGCTGAAGCCAAGGAAGAAGACCAAGAGGAGGGAGACGCCTCCTCTTCTTTTCTCCTAGCTGATGGCGGCTGAACCAAGGGAGGAGAGGGAGAGGGTGACCACGGCTTGGAGGAAGAAAAGGCTTTTCCTAGGGCGCCGGCCCTAGTCCTCTTTTAATAAGGTTTGGAGCTCCTAACAATTAGGAGCTCCAAGACAATTTTCCAAAGAGGGGGCGCCGGCCCCCTCTTCTTCATGTCGCCCTAGCCATGTGAGAGGGGCTGATGTCCCTCTTACTTGGTTAACCTAATCCTCTTCCAAAGAGGATTAGGTGCCTCTCTCATGGTTTAATCCCAATCCAATTAGGATTAGCCAATTGGGTTCAATCTATGCTAGTCCTAATCCAATTAGGACTTGAATGAACCATGACTCAATTGAACTCTTCAATCCTAATCCAATTAGGAGTCATGTTGATTCATTAGATTAATAATTAATTTAGACTTAAGGAATCCTAATCCAATTAGGATTTGTTTAATTTTAGTCCTAATCCAATTAGGACTCTATTTGAATCCGTAGTCCTAATCCAATTAGGATTTCTAGGAATCCTACTCCAAGTAGGAATCCGATTTTGATTCAAAATTCCTAATCTCATTAGGATTGTAGGAATCCTATTCTAAATAGGAATCCCAGTCCTACTCCAACTAGGATTCCCAGTCCTAATCCAATTAGGACTCTAGGAATCCTACCCGAAGTAGGATTTGTGTTTAAGTCCAATTAATTAATTCCCTTTGTTCCTTCTTTAACTTCTTATCAATCAAATTGATTTCTTGTGATTCCTAATCACGATTTCAACCATCGGATCGGTCAATACTTCTAGTGTGTGTGACCCCATAGGTTCTATTCTGACTGGTAGTGAGATATATTGTGATCTCTATCACTATATCATTGAAAACTCCTTTCAATGGGTTGGAACGATTCCAACTCAACTCATTAGGGTTTATCGATCATCAAGATAATCCCTATGAGTCCCACCATCCACCAGTGACACCTAGCAGCATGTAGTGGCTACCCAGCAGAATGGAATGATGAACCTCTAGGTGCAGTTAACATGTGATACAGTCCTACTATCGTGGATCCCTACAGGACGGAGGTCATGGACAACTCGTCAAACCCCATCGTCTGTCATATGTCAAGATTTATTCGACTCGAGTTCGATAGTGAAAAAACTCTTTCTCCACTGTGCATACTGCCCCGGCCGAGGTCTTACGAACTCAGTCTTATAAATCACATAGGATCTCTCCTTATCTATCAAGGTCGATAGATTCCATATAGGTGCATACCCTACTCCTACAGTGAACTTACTGCAGCCAATCTACACTGCATGGACCCATATGGCTAGAGATCATGTATGTGTGCAGTCAAACTACAATAACCTCACTGTGAGTAGCCGAAGCGCCGCATGTCAAAGGACCAGTCACACTACTGCAACATCAAGCAAGTCACTGACGAGTGGATAGACATCCAAGTGACTTCTTGTATTGGTCACGCTCAGTACCCTTGTTCTCTAACAAGCACCTGCACTATCACTTCAGTGTCCCTACACTGTGGACTCAAGTCTCGTCCATCCAGAAGGAGAGTGATCTGTGCACTGATCGGATCGATCACCGTCCTCGTGATGATCCTTTGATTAGGAGCATTTAGAAATTAATCACCAATGATACATGGCTCAAATTCTCAACTCTTGAGAATATGTATCATCATCTTATTAATTTCTTGGACGATTCATAGACACATAAACAATATGAATGAAAAAGATGCCTTTTATTTATTCAATAATAAATAGTCAAGTACAAAATTATGTCCCTAGAATCAACAATGTGTCAGCCAAATTGGCTTCTAGGGCATACATCTAACAATCTCCCACTTGCACTAAAGCCAATTGGTCATATATCTTAGGCCCATCTTCTCAAGGTGGGCTTCAGTCTTTTGCTGACTCAGCTGCTTAGTGAAAGGGTCTGCCACGTTATCCGCGGAGTCTACTCTCTGCACCTCTACATCATAGTCGCGTATGAAATGGAAGCGCCGCTCTATGTGCTTGGACTTCTGATGAGACCATGGCTCCATAGCTAGTGCTATGGTGCCAATGTTATCGCAGTAAAGTGTTATGGCATCTAATGACATTACACCTAACTCTGCAATTAACTTTTAATCAGAAGGTTTCCACTGCACCCTTAGATACGGCTTAACATTCAGCTTCTAAGGTAGAATCTATAATGATCGGTTGTTTGGAACTCTTCCAATTTACTGAACCACAATTGCACATATTCTGATGTAGACTTTCTATCATCAATATGTGTGCATCCCTCTACCTTCAACTCTGATCTTCTCCCAAAGACCAAGAACATGTCCTTAGTTCTTCTCAAGTACTTAAGACTGTTCTTCACAGCTATCCAGTGCTTCTTGCCTGGATCCGACTGATATCTGCTTGTGACACTCACAGCAAGAGCTATATCAGGTTGTGCACACAGCATGGCATACATGAGGCTTCCTATTGCCGATGCATAGGGAATCTTGCTCATGTGTTGAATCTCTTCAGATGTGTTGGGGCACATCTTCTTGGAGAGATGAATTCCATGTCTTAGGGGTAAGAGACCCCTCTTGGAGTTTTCCATGCTGAACCTCTTCAGCACCTCCTCTACGTACATTTTCTGTGACAGGCCAAGCATCCTTTTAGATCTATCTCTATAGACCTTTATTCCCAAAATATAGGATGCTTCCCCAAGGTCTTTCATGGAGAATTCTTTTGACAACCAGACCTTGACTGAGGTTAGCATGGGAATATCATTCCCAATCAGGAGAATGTCATCTACGTACAGTACGAAAAAAACGACAGCACTCCCACTAACCTTTTTATAAACACATGGTTCCTCCTCGTTTTTGATGAAATCAAACGTTTTGATTGCATCATCGAAACGAGTGTTCCAACTCCGAGAGGCTTGCTTTAGTCCATAGATGGACCTTTGCAGCTTGCAGACCTTGTGATCTCCATCACTGGAAGTGAAACCCAAAGGCTGTTTCATATAGATATCTTCATCAAGATATCTATTCAGGAAAGCAGTTTTCACATCCATCTGCCAGATTTCATAATCATGAAATGCTGCAATGGCAAGCAATGTTCGGATGGATTTTAGCATGGCTACAGGTGAAAAGGTCTCCTGATAGTCAATGCCTTCGCGCTGACTATACCCTTTCGCCACAAGCCTTGCCTTATAGGTCTCTACCTTTCCATCCGAACCTATCTTCCTTTTGTAGATCCATTTGCATCCAATAGGTACAATACCTTCTGGTGGATCTACTAAGGTCCAGACTTGGTTGGAATGCATGGAGTCTATCTCTGACTTCATAGCTTTCAGCCATTTCTCGGAATCGATATCAGATATCGCCTCGTTGTAGGTTTTGGGATCCTGTATGTGATCCCTATCTCCCACTAGGAACATTTTCTCAGTATCCTCTTCAAGTATACCTAAGTATCTATCGGGAGGATGGGAGACTCTACTAGATCTACGAGGTGGTTGAGGGACATCGTGTACTGGCTCCTTATGAATAGGTTCTATAGGATCCATGACTCGTTGCTTTTCAGAGACTTTCTCTTCAAGCTCAATTTTCCTCCCACTGCCTCTATCAAGGATAAACTGATTTTCCAAGAAGATGGCATGACGGCTCACAAACACATTGTGATCCTCTGAGACGTAAAAATTGTATCCTAATGACTCTTTAGGATATCCTATAAAACGAGCACTTATGGTCCTAGCCTCTAACTTGTCCGCCTGTAGTCGCTTGACGTGGGCCGGACACCCCCAAATCTTGAGATGACCCAGACTTGGTTTCTTACCATGCCATATCTCATACGGTGTGGTAGGAACGGATTTAGAGGGAACTCTATTCAATAAATAAATCGCTGTGAGTAAGGCATCTCCCCAAAGGAACATAGGTAAATCAGTGAAGCTCATCATGGACCTGACCATATCCAATAGGGTCCGATTTCTCCTCTCTGACACCCCGTTGAGTTGAGGTGTACCCGGAGGTGTCCATTGTGAGACTATGCCGTTTTCTTTGAGATAGTCCCGGAATTCCCCACTAAGGTATTCTCCTCCTCGATCTGATCGAAGAGCCTTAAGAGGTTTTCCAGTTTGTTTTTCTACTTCATTTTTGAACTCTTTGAACTTTTCAAAGGATTCAGACTTGTGTCTCATAAGATACACATACCCATACCGTGAATAATCATCGGTAAAGGTAATGAAGTAAGAATAACGTCCCCTGGCTAGCACATCGAATGGGCCACATACATCTGTATGTACTAGGGTAAGTATTTCAGTGGTCCTCTCCCCATGTTCTACAAAGGGTAGTCTGGTCATCTTTCCTTGAAGACAGGACTCGCAAACTGGATATGACTCGGAAGTCAATGAGCCTAAGAGCCCATCTTTATCCATTTTGTTCATTCTATCTTCTCCAATATGGCCAAGTCTGAGGTGCCACAAATATCTTTGGTTTATCTCATCTCTGGATCTTTTGGATCCTTTGGTACTCACATCTTGCTCGGTAACATTCACAGATACATCCATATGTAAATGGTAGAGACTGTCAATCATAAAACCACGTGCGACTATTTTATTTCTCAAATAAATAGAACAGCAGTCTTTGTCAAATGTAAAAACATGACCTTCCTGTGCTAGACATGAAACAGAAATCAAATTTCTGCTAGCAACAGGTACATAATAGCAGTCTCTAAGTATTAAACTAAATCCAGACGGTAGTCGCAGATGGTAGGTGCCCACAGCCACAGCAGCAACTTTTGCCCCGTTGCCAACCCGAAGGGTTACCGCACCTTCCGCCAGCCTTCTACTTTCCTTTAGACCCTGCATGGTAGTGCACAAATGAGCACTAGAACCAGAATCTATAACCCAACTAGAAGTAGAAGAAACCGTTAGATTAGTTTCAATAATGAGCAAGTCTATACCTTCTGAAGGTGTGTCACCTTTCTTGTTCTTCAGGCTCTCGAGGTATGAAGGACAGTTTCTCTTCCAGTGGCATTCGACATTGCAGTGGAAACATTTTTCTTTGTCGTTAGCCTTTTTCTTTTGAACTTCCTTCTTTGGCTTCTTGTCTTTCTTCTGCTTCTTAGCAGACTTCTTTTTCTTCCAAGTAGACTTTCTCTTGGAACCAGAAGTCAACTCAGCAGCGAGGACATTGCCCCTTGAACCTTTCAAGGCTCCCTCAGCAGTTACCAACATGTTGATTAGTTCAGTCTTAGTGCATTCAATCTTATTCATGTGGTAGTTTACTATAAACTGACCAAATGAATCAGGAAGTGACTGTAGGATCAAATCCACTTGCAATTCCTTGTGCATGTCCATACCGAGCTTCTCAAGCTCCTCTAGGTCCTTGATCATGGTCAGACCGTGATCATGAACAGACTGCCCTTCGCGCATTTTCGCTTTGAAAAGCCTCTTGGACACTTCAAAACGAGCTGTGCGACTCTGCTCACCATACAACTCTTGTAGGTGTGCCAGTATGTCCCTAGCAGTCTTTATATTTTCATGCTGGCATTGGAGTTCATTAGACATAGATGCCATCATATAGCATTTTACTCTAATGTCATCGTCCAACCACTTTTTATGCATCTCACGCTGAACATCAGTGGGACGTGCTGGTAATGTGGGGATATCTGAATCGAGTATATAACCTATCTTCTCACAGTCCAAAACTATTTTGAGATTTCTAAGCCAGTCCTTGTAATTGGTTCCGGTCAGTCGGTTGGTCTCAAGAATACGGGTCAAAGGGTTTGAAGCCGACATTGTATCTGCAGAGAGTAAAGATTCTAGTTAGACTCTTGTACTTGATCCTAATCTGTCCTAAGGTCTTTTAGAACAAATATGACTCCCACTATTTTCTCGAATTCTTCACACTCCCCTGGTAGGAAAACGGAAATCCCACACGACTAGGGTTTCTAGTGGGTACTGCGGTCCCACCAATTTACATGCCACCTCACCTAACAGTTATTGGTGACACATAGATGGATGAGTGTACAACTCTTGTACAATGCTTCTCAAGCATGTTGCAGTGCAACTTGGTCTCTAAGCCATGAAGACCTCACCTAACAGTTATTGGTCCCATTTCTTAGTTAAGTCAGACCCACTGTATAACCGTAGGAATAAAGTCGTCATTGGGTCCTCACCTAACAGTTATTGGTGCCCAACCCCACCTTTACCCTACAACATCTCATGTCTATAGAGAGGTCCAGCCCCCCAATGCAACTTGACCACTGTATCCAGCCGAGACAAGTCAACATCAGAAAGGCCTTAGCAGCTCTACTACAGTGGAAGACCTATTGACTTAATATTGGTTAATCAGGTCTTAGTGTTTGCAACTTGAGCCTTTCATAAGAGGTAATCGAACAATTGGCCAGGTAAGCAGGTGGGAGGCTCCCCTTACTCAGAGAGTAAGGTCCTAATTAAGTAACCACCTTTCATGCTTTCCTAGACACCAATTAGATCAATTAATCTAATATGACTTGCTCATGTCGGTTCACTCTCGACTTGATTGAGGAGGTTTTGATTTAGGTCTCAATTGGGTTTGCTACATCACATGTAGACCTATCTACCCGACTCTCATTCACATCACATGCAAACGGCGCATTGCAGGCAGTTATAATCGCGGCAATAATTAAAGCTAAACTTTAACTAGGTGATGATCATGGATTCTAATTAGGTCGTATTACAAGCACATGCACATCAATCGATCAAGTGGTCTTCAACTCTTGAATTGGATCCAAGCTTCCTTGATTCGATCCTTGATCAACTCTTGATCCCATCGCCATCAACCGCTTAGATCACCGTCATCTCATGCCTTTGCTTCAACTTGATCGTTGATGTACATCACATCACAGAAATACAACCAGATGTAAAATAAAAATAAAAATAATTTACATCTCCTTTTAGGAGGCACGCAGGCCTCTCAAAACATCAAATAAGATGCATGCAAGCATCTGAAAAATTACATGACATCGCAGATCACATCGCAGGTCATTACATTTGATACCAAAAGGGGTTGAATCCTATGACCATCACCGTATGCTACAATTATAATTTTCAGATCTGAAACTTAACTGATTATATCATGACATAGGTCGCTGATCATGCTAATCATGATTCTAAAATTTGTAATCCCATTAACAATGCAATTAGAATCATCTTTTTATCACATAAAAATCAGCATGTAAAAAATCAGCACCCCTGAAAAAATCTGCATGCAGAATTTTTCAGCATGCATGATCATTTAATTTTCAGATCTAATATGCCTTTAGATATTTAATTCTTACCTTAATCTACGAAGCCTAGGCTCTGATACCACTGTTGGGAACCCGCCCATGCCGCTGATATTTCAAAAATTTTCAGATGGCAGCGGAATCGGCATGCACGGGTTCGACGTTCATCGCATGAACGCTTGTTTCGAGACCTTTCGTAATTAGGTAAGAATTAAAACTTTTAGAACTAATAGGAAGATCAAATCTTCACCTTGCGCGGGTAGATGATCACCGCGAATCTGAATTCGTGGTTTTGGAAGAGGGTTCGTTTGAAGCCGTTCAAACGTCCGGCCTCTACGGGTATCCACACGAAGTAGAGAACCGATCAAAGCTTTCTTGTCTTCCCGGGGTGCTAGCTCCCTTGCAAAGACTCCTTTGATGGCTGATCTCTTCTCTTTCTTTCAACTCTTGAAAGTGCTTGAGAGGAGGAAGAAGAAGAAGGATGAAGAAGAGGAAGAAGATCAAATCCCTTCGCAGCTTTCTTCTCTTCACACGCGCTGAAGCCAAGGAAGAAGACCAAGAGGAGGGAGACGCCTCCTCTTCTTTTCTCCTAGCTGATGGCGGCTGAACCAAGGGAGGAGAGGGAGAGGGTGACCACGGCTTGGAGGAAGAAAAGGCTTTTCCTAGGGCGCCGGCCCTAGTCCTCTTTTAATAAGGTTTGGAGCTCCTAACAATTAGGAGCTCCAAGACAATTTTCCAAAGAGGGGGCGCCGGCCCCCTCTTCTTCATGTCGCCCTAGCCATGTGAGAGGGGCTGATGTCCCTCTTACTTGGTTAACCTAATCCTCTTCCAAAGAGGATTAGGTGCCTCTCTCATGGTTTAATCCCAATCCAATTAGGATTAGCCAATTGGGTTCAATCTATGCTAGTCCTAATCCAATTAGGACTTGAATGAACCATGACTCAATTGAACTCTTCAATCCTAATCCAATTAGGAGTCATGTTGATTCATTAGATTAATAATTAATTTAGACTTAAGGAATCCTAATCCAATTAGGATTTGTTTAATTTTAGTCCTAATCCAATTAGGACTCTATTTGAATCCGTAGTCCTAATCCAATTAGGATTTCTAGGAATCCTACTCCAAGTAGGAATCCGATTTTGATTCAAAATTCCTAATCTCATTAGGATTGTAGGAATCCTATTCTAAATAGGAATCCCAGTCCTACTCCAACTAGGATTCCCAGTCCTAATCCAATTAGGACTCTAGGAATCCTACCCGAAGTAGGATTTGTGTTTAAGTCCAATTAATTAATTCCCTTTGTTCCTTCTTTAACTTCTTATCAATCAAATTGATTTCTTGTGATTCCTAATCACGATTTCAACCATCGGATCGGTCAATACTTCTAGTGTGTGTGACCCCATATGTTCTATTCTGACTGGTAGTGAGATATATTGTGATCTCTATCACTATATCATTGAAAACTCCTTTCAATGGGTTGGAACGATTCCAACTCAACTCATTAGGGTTTATCGATCATCAAGATAATCCCTATGAGTCCCACCATCCACCAGTGACACCTAGCAGCATATAGTGGCTACCCAGCAGAATGGAATGATGAACCTCTAGGTGCAGTTAACATGTGATACAGTCCTACTATCGTGGATCCCTACAGGACGGAGGTCATGGACAACTCGTCAAACCCCATCGTCTGTCATATGTCAAGATTTATTCGACTCGAGTTCGATAGTGAAAAAACTCTTTCTCCACTGTGCATACTGCCCCGGCCGAGGTCTTACGAACTCAGTCTTATAAATCACATAGGATCTCTCCTTATCTATCAAGGTCGATAGATTCCATATAGGTGCATACCCTACTCCTACAGTGAACTTACTGCAGCCAATCTACACTGCATGGACCCATATGGCTAGAGACCATGTATGTGTGCAGTCAAACTACAATAACCTCACTGTGAGTAGCCGAAGCGCCGCAGGTCAAAGGACCAGTCACACTACTGCAACATCAAGCAAGTCACTGACGAGTGGATAGACATCCAAGTGACTTCTTGTATTGGTCACGCTCAGTACCCTTGTTCTCTAACAAGCACCTGCACTATCACTTCAGTGTCCCTACACTGTGGACTCAAGTCTCGTCCATCCAGAAGGAGAGTGATCTGTGCACTGATCGGATCGATCACCGTCCTCGTGATGATCCTTTGATCAGGAGCATTTAGAAATTAATCACCAATGATACATGGCTCAAATTCTCAACTCTTGAGAATATGTATCATCATCTTATTAATTTCTTGGACGATTCATAGACACATAAACAATATGAATGAAAAAGATGCCTTTTATTTATTCAATAATAAATAGTCAAGTACAAAATTATGTCCCTAGAATCAACAATGTGTCAGCCAAATTGGCTTCTAGGGCATACATCTAACATTGGCGCCTTCATCTGGACCATTGGATGGCTTCCTGGATGAAGGATCTGGTCCACTGGTTGGCGCTTTATTCTGGACCACTGGATGGCTCTCTGGATGAAAGATCTGGACTGTTGCTCCGCGCCTGAATCTGGACCACTGGATGGCTCTCTGGATGAAAGATCTGGACCATTGCTCAGCGCCTGAATCTGGACCATCGGTGATGTCATTTTGCTTCTGGACCATTGAATGGCACCCTGGATGATGATGCCTTGATCTGGACCATTAGATAGCACCTAAATCTGGACCATTGGCTTTGGTTCGCTGCATTTGGGCCCTTGGATCATCAGGATTTAAGAGAGAGACATGAGAAAGAAGTTGATACACCCTTCTCCTTAGCACCCCATCATGATAGGATGCCTCTCTTGGCACATGCCTCATCATGATGAGGTGTGTGGATGGGATGCATCCCTTTATGATGCATCCCTCCATCTCTTATAAATAAGGAGGTGCCTTGGGGTTCTAAAGATCATCTAAGAAAAAGCTTCTCCTTCTCTCTCCCTTATCCCTTCTTTCTTACAAGCCTCTCTCTTTTGTCCTAACCCAAGACAAGAGGGTCTTCTTTAGGACAAAAAGGCTAGTGAATATTTTAGAGGTAGAAAGGAGGAAGGAAGTGAAGGAAAATCAGTCAATTAAATCCTTTGGAAGAATTGAACAATTAGAATCAAGTTTTGGTGGAGCTAGAGTCTTGAACCCATTCATGTGTGGATCAACATCGGAGGGTGAACATTTGGGCACCTTAGGACATCTTCAGACATATTGGATATAGCGTGATAGGTATTCTTCTATACCAAGATCATATTTTCTATATTATTTGGTTATACTATTAAGATGATCCTGGTTTATTAGGGTTTCATATAATAGGTTTTATAAGAAAATTTTATAATCCCGTATCTTCCGCTGCGCCCTAGGGCACTGGAAAACCCAACAGTGGTATCAGAGCCACCCTTAATCCTTTTAACCAAATGATAATACATGCTATTATCTTGATGCTATGAGATAGCTAGGTTGTTTGTATGCATGATTAGTTTATGCCATGAGATAGTATTATATTCATGTTGTAGCACAGTATAATTGCTAGTGCTAAATTATAGAATGTGCAATGAGACTAATATAGTAGTATGAAAATTTTGGGCTGACCCATTTTGGAACAATCGACTCAGTTGGTGTCTAGGAAGGAAGCCACAGGTGGTTACTTAATTAGGACCTCACTCTCTGAGTGAGGGGTGCCTCCCACCTGCTTTTCTGGCTAATTATTTGATTGTCCTTTATGGTTGAGCTTAATGTTAGTAAGATACTACTATTTGAAAGCCCTCACTAAATTCATAATTAAGTCGTAGTGTTAGTTGCTTTAAGCTGAGCCATTCTGAATCAATTGACTAAGTTGGTGTCTAGGAAAGAGGCTACAGGTGGTTATTTAATTAGGACTTTACTAAGTAAGGAGAGCCTCCCATCTGCTTACCTGGCTAACTATTTGATTGACCTCCATGGAAAATCTAATTGCTGATATAACACTATAAAGGTCCTTCCTTCATGCTTAGATATTATTATGTCAATATCTACGCTAGCTTGTTGTGATTCCCACAAGGCTAGTATTAGGGATTGATATTGTAATATCTTGGTGCATATGATGCATATGGCATATTTTAATATGTTGTCTTGTTGTGATTCCCACAAGGGCAGCATTATTCAAATATGACTGTATAAAAATGAAGGGTTTGACTTAACTAGACACAATAGTTTATTGTGATTCCCACAAGACTATATGTGTGCTAGAGGACAGAATAAAGTTGGAAATTGCATGGGATGCAATTGGAAAGACTTTCCCACCTTTGAACTTATAAGGGCTTGTTGTGATTCCCATAAGATCTTTTGTAAGGAATTTGGATCTCAACCCTACTAAGAAAATTAGTATTTTCTCGTTCATCATACTTGAGGGTTATGATATTCGATAAAAATAGTGGGAGTAACAATTAGATAAAAGTCCTTGTCTGATTGAATACATGTCATCATGATTGGTCTGCTTATATTAGTGTTCTTTGTAATTATAGATTAATTCTGCAAAAATAGCATCTTTACTCTCACTTAGAGGTATCTTAGATACAAACAAATTGACTGGTCCCAACTATGTGGACTGGTTGAGGAATTTAAAGATTGTTCTCACACAAGAAAAACTTTCCTACATTCTTGAAACCCCTGACCTAGGGTCAGCAGGGAAAGATGCAACTGAGGAGGAATTAGCCACATACCGTACGTAGAAAAATGACAGTTTGACTGTCAAATGTATCATGCTTGCTTCTATGAATAATGAATTGCAGAGGCAGCATGATAGCATGGATACTCACTCCATACTCCTTAACTTGAAGGAGTTATATGGTGAGCAGAGCAGAACTGCTAGATATGAGATATCTAAGCAGTTGTTCCGTGCTAGAATGATCGAGGGATCGTCTGTGCAAGACCACTATTTAAAGGTTATAGACTTGATCACTCGATTGAGTCAACTTGGCTTTGCTATGGACAGTGAGCTCAGTCAAGATTTGATCCTGCAATCACTACCCGACTCATTCTCGCAGTTTGTTGTGAATTATCACATGAACAAACTGGATTCCTCCCTACCTGAGCTTCTAAATATACTGAAAACAGTAGAGTCCCACATCAATAAGGACAAGGGTCCGATCCTTCTTGTTGGTGAGAGCTCAAAGAAGAAATCGGGCAACAAGGGTTCAAAGAAAAAATTAAACCCTAAGAGTCACATCAAAAAGAAGAAGGAAAAGAAAATCTCTGAACCCGGTACCTGTTTCCACTACGGCAAGATGGGGCATTGGAAAAGGAACTGCAAGAGCTTTCTTGCAAGTGTGAAGCCTGATGCAAGTGTTGCATCAAAAGGTATGTTTTTATTACATGCCAATATGACATTAAGTTCTTCTGATTCTAATTCATGGGTATTGGATACCGGTTGTGGTTCTCACATATGCAAATCTTTGCATGGACTGCAGAAAATTAGAAGTCTGAAGAAAGGTGACTTCGAGCTATATGGCGCTGGAGGAGAATCCATCCAGGCTGAAGCTGTTGGCACCTACATACTAGAGCTACCCTCCAGAAAGTTCTTGAAGCTAGAAGACTGTTCTTTTATGCCAAAAATCATTAGAAATGTAATTTCAATTCCTTTGTTCCTTAAGAAAGGATTCGAAATAAATGGAAAGAGCAATAGTTGCTCCATTTCTTTATCTAATGAGTATTATTGTCATATCACTATGGAAAATGGTCTTTTAGTATTATATCTTAATAATGTTATGTTTCATATTGGCAAAGATAATAAAAGAAAAAGAGAGAATATTAATAATACCCTCCTCTGGCATTACCGATTAGGTCATATTAGTGAGACAAGGTTACACAAGTTGTATAAAGATAAATTCTTTGACCCTTATGATTTTGAATCATTAGGAACTTGTGAATCTTGTCTTATGGGTAAAATGACCAAGTCTCCATTCTCGGGACATGGAGAAAGGGCAAGTGAGTTGTTAGAACTCGTACACACAGATGTGTGCGGTCCTATGTCAACTCCAGCTAGAGGTGGATACTCTTACTTCATTACATTTACTGATGACTTATCAAGGTTTGATTTTGTGTATCTAATGAAACATAAATCCGAAGCCTTTGATAAATTTAAAGAGTATCAAAGTATGGTCGAAAAACAAACTGGGAAGTGTATTAAAATCCTTCGATATGATCGAGGAGGAGAATACCTTTCTAGTGAATTTTTAGACTATCTTAAATTAAAGGGTATACTCTCTGAATGGATACCTCCATATACGCCACAATTAAATGGTATAGCTGAAAGGAGAAATCGTACCTTATTAGATATGGTACGGTCCATGATGTGCTTCACAAATCTTCCAATTTCCTTCTGGGGACATGCCCTAGAAACTGTTGCATTAGTATTAAATAGAGTACCATCTAAGTCTGTATCTAGCACTCCATATGAGATATGGAAAGGAAAGAAACCTCATCTTAAGTATCTTAAGATATGGGGTTGTCATGCTTATGTCAAAAGAAATTTTGGACATATGCTAAGTGCTAGATCGGACAAATGTATATTTGTAGGTTATCCTAAAGACAGTTTAGGATATATCTTCTAAGATCCTACCGAACAAAAGGTATTTGTTGCTAGGCATGCCACTTTCTTGGAAAAAGAGTTTTTCTTAGAAAAGGGCAAGGATAGAAGAATTGAACTTGATGAAGTTCAAGACCTACAAGGTGAGACATATAATAATCCTCAACCAGATGTACCCATGGAAGAGGTACAGCCACTACATACTACTCCTCTCCGAAGGTCAGAAAGAGTGCGAAATGCACCTGAGAGGTATGGATTTATCATTAAGAATGATGAAGCCCACATCGTTGATAACGATGACCCTCTGACCTATTCGGAAGCTGTCAAGAGTAGGGACTCTGACAGATGGCTGGACGCCATGAAATCCGAGATAGATTCTATGTATACAAACCAAGTGTGGACTTTGGTTGATGCACCTGAGGGAGTGATTCCAATAGGGTGCAAATGGGTATACAAGAAGAAGATAGGAGCTGATGACCAAGTAGAAACCTACAAGGCCAGGCTAGTGGCAAAAGGTTTCAGGCAAAAACAAGGTATTGATTATGATGAAACTTTTTCGCCAGTAGCTATGCTCAAATCTATTCGGATTATGCTTGCTATAGCTGCATACTATGATTATGAGATCTAGCAGATGGATGTCAAAACCGCCTTCCTTAATGGTCACCTTGAGGAAGAGGTTTATATGACACAGCCAGAGGGATTCGTCTCAAGAGGAAGAGCAAATCAAGTATGTAGGCTTAAGAAATCCATTTATGGATTAAAGCAGGCATCTAGGAGTTGGAACATCCATTTTGACATGATAGTCAAAGAGTTTGGCTTCATTAAAAATATAGATGAACCTTGTGTGTACAAGAAGACTAGTGGGAGTGCTATTGTCTTCTTGATATTATATGTGGACGATATATTGGTCATTGGAAATGATGTTCCAATGATGCAATCGGTCAAGACTTGGTTATCAAAGAAATTTTCCATGAAAGACTTGGGTGAAGCATCCTATATACTTGGTATAAGGATCTATAGAGATAGATCTAAAAGGATGCTAGGTTTGTCCCAATCTAGGTACATTGATAATGTGCTGAAGAGGTTCAGCATGGATGGAAGTAAGAAAGGTTTCTTACCCATAGGACATGGCATACAACTCTCTAGGAAGATGTCTCCTAAGACATCTGAAGAGAGGAATAGAATGAGTTCTATTCCCTATGCTTCGGCAGTAGGGTCGATCATGTATACTATGTTATGTACCAGGCCTGATGTAGCTTATGCCTTGGGTATGGTAAGTAGATTTCAGGCAGATTCCGGAAAGGATCATTGGAAAATTGTAAAAAGCATTCTCAAATACTTGAGAAGAATTAGAGATATTTTTCTAATTTATGGAGGATCAGAATTAAAACTAAAAGGCTATTCAGATTCTAGATTTCAATCTGATCCAGATGATAGCAAGTCAATCTCTGGATATATCTTCACTTTGAATGGTGGAGCTGTGAGTTGGAAGAGTTCCAAACAGCAAATTGTAGCTGACTCAACTACTGAGGCAGAATACATAGCTGTTAGTGAAGCTGCTAAAGAAGCAGTCTGGATGAAGAAGTTCATCACAGAGCTGGGTGTAGTTCCTAAGATTGCCGGACCAGTCCCAGTTTATTGCGATAACACTAGAGCTGTTGCACAGGCTAAGAAACCAAGGTCTCATCATAGATCCAAGCACATTTTGAGACGCTTCCATCTTGTTCGAGAGATAATCGAAAGACAAGACGTCAAGATTGAATGAGTAGATACAAAGAACAATATAGCAGACCCATTTACTAAAGCTCTACCACAGCAACAATTCAATCGTCACCTCGATTGTATGGGGTTAAAATATAAGGGCGATTGGCTTTAGTGCAAGTGGGAGATTGAAAGAGTAGATGCCTTATAAGCCAATCATTTGATGGGTTTCTTTTTATAATCCTCCAAATCATGTACTTTGACACTCGATATATATCAATAAAGGTATTGTGTTTCATCATTTGCTGCTTATCTGTTTTATTATTGGATGATGAACCCCATAAATTAGGACATTGGTTTTAGGGTTATGATGAGATTATACCAGTGAGACCTAAAATCCTAAAATCCTAATTTAGAATATTCCCAGTCAAATTGGTATATTGAGTCGAGGATCAATATTACCGGAAAGAGTGGCACATCTTATGTATACTCGATGTAGAGGGTGATTGATCTCACAATCACTTGTATGAGACACTAATACAAAGATGTGGGTGCTCATTAGAGGAATGAGTTCACTAAAATGACTAGCCATGAGAACATCTTATGGATTCTTACTTAATTATCAAAAGATGGTTCTCATAGTGGGAGTTGTGCAAGTGATCCTTAGACCTGAGATCACCATGGTACCTTGTGCACTTGAAGCTATGTTTTGGTTTACCCTCATTCACGACATTGCGTTGTATACGGGGTATTCTGGATATGGTGGATTTTGTACGAAGGTTGTGAGTAGATCAACAAGGAATCAGTCACTTCTAGTAAGAGAAGGTAACATCCTACTTACTCTAGTCTTATGATGATTCAAGAAGCCTTTGATCAAAGCAAAATAAATATTAGAAAGAGTTTCTAATGTTTCATTGTTTGAATTATCATATAAAAGATTGAAAGAGACATGAATAAGTGATTGAGTTTGATATTGATCCATACTCATGCACTTTCAGGATGTAGTATGACTGAGGGATTGAATTACACGGTAACTTGCCACTGAAGGGTATGTTTGGATTTGTCCAATACATTCCTCATCTTCCGGGTAGACATGATACGTTGCTAGACGTCAATCATATCTTGTGGGTTGATCGGATCAAAGAGTTTGATTAGATCAAAGCATCAGAAAGGTTCTGATTGCTAAGTCAGGTTTAGCACTAAATTGAACCTAAATTGGATTAGAGATATTCTAATCCGGTTAGGTCAACTTGCACCTGCACCTACTGCTGGCTAAGATAAGGAACCCAATGGGTCACACACAAGGAAATTGATCAAGGATCTAATTGGATTAGATCATGTTTGCAAGATGAACTTGCTAGCACGTGTTGCAAACCCTAGCTCCTGATTCAAATTAAATTCGAATCTGATTCTTAGGTTAGGTTGATCTAATATGATTAGATCATGACCTAATATGGGTTAGCCAAGAGTTGGAACCCATTTGGCTTTAATTAGACCTGATTTGATTAGGTTTAATGTTTTCTTTAAGTTGGTTAAACCCAATTGGATTGGGTTTGATAGGGCCTTCACTTCTGGACTATTGGATGGCTTCCTGGATGAAGGATCTGTCCACTGGTTGGCGCTTTATTCTAGACCACTGGATGGCTCTCTGAATGAAAGATCTGGACCGTTGCTCAGCGCCTGAATCTGGACCACTGGATGGCTCTCTGGATGAAAGATCTGGACCATTGCTCAGCGCCTGAATCTGGACCATCGGTGATGGCATCTTGCTTCTGGACCATTGGATGGCACCCTAGATGATGATGCCTTGATCTGGACCATTAGATGGTGCCTAGATCTGGACCATTGGCTTTGGTTCACTGCATTTGGGCCCTTGGATCATCAGAATTTAAGAGGGAGACATGAGAAAGAAGTTGATACACCCTTCTCCTTAGCACCCCATCATGATGGGATGCCTCTCTTGGCACATGCCTCATCATGATGAGGTGTGTAGATGGGATGCATCCCTTTATGATGCATCCCTCTATCTCTTATAAATAAGGAGGTGCCTTGGGGTTCTAAAGATCATCCAAGAAAAAGCTTCTCCTTCTCTCTCCCTTATCTCTTCTTTCTTACAAGCCTCTCTCTTTTGTCCTAACCCAAGACAAGAGGGTCTTCTTTAGGACAAAAAGGCTAGTGAATGTTTTAGAGGTAGAAAGGAGGAAGGAAGTGAAGAAAAATCAGCCAATTAAATCCTTTGGAAGGATTGAACAATTAGAATCAAGTTTTGGTGGAGCTAGAGTCTTAAACCCATTCCTATGTGGATCAACATCGGAGGGTGAACATTTGGGCACCTTAGGACATCTTCAGACATATTGGATATAGCGTGATAGGTGTTCTTCTATACCAAGATTATATTTTCTACATTATTTGGTTATACTATTTAGGTGATCCTGGCTTATTAGGGTTTCATATAATGAGTTTTATAAGAAAATTTTATAATCCCATATCTTCCGCTGCGCCCTAGGGCACTGGAAAACACAACAGGACCGGCCCGTTTATAGTTAAAACAGTTTATCCATATGGAACCGTTGATATAGAGAATCTAAACACCGGTAATATTTTTAAATTTAATGGCCAACGTTTGAAGTTATTTTTGGACAACTTTATTCCAGAGATTGAATCAACCAATCTAGGAGATCCTATTTATCAGGATTGATCTCTATATCTGCTAGAGATCCTCTGTTTGTATCATAATTTGTCTCTCTTTCATTTTTTGTTGATATGACAATTGATGAGCCACAATAGTGTGCAGTCATTCTATCAGGTAAATTCTAGCCTTCAGCCTTATTATCCTTCATACAATCATTAATGCCATATTTCATGCATTCATGTTGAAACATTGGGGATAATGTTGAATTTAAGTTGGGGGGAGAGATTATTGTATTTTTTCTATATATCATACCAATTGTCATATTTTTTAAAAAAAACAAAAATAAAAAATAAATAAATAATAATAATATAATAATAATAATACTAATAATAACCACACAAGTATTCAATGACAATAGAAAAGCCTCAGGAGTTCACTTGTGTTACCTATTTGTTTGTTGACCTTATTCGTAAGAGAAGTACGAGTGTCCTTGTCCTAAAGTTCATGATTTGGTTTTCACATAAAGATAGAGTTTGAAATTTTCGGCTAGATCATCTGGGTGCTTTATGTTCTGACCTTGGTTGACCTATAGTCACAATACAGTCATATCTTTCAAAAAAAAGAGAGAGAAAAAAGAAAAAGAGAGAAATAATGTAGTTTGTCTTCACTAAGTAACCGGGCCTCTTGCCTACAAAGCAGCGAGTGTTCGCGTAAAAAGATGAAGATCACTGACATAAGTGACTAGTCTAGCCTCATGGCGTAGTCTGGTTCGAGTAATTAAGTCTGAGGGGCGTTTCACCTAATGCCTTGAGCCAACTGGATCAAGAGTCATTGACCCAAAGCTCGTTATATGGACCTTACTAGAGCCTAATGGAGTTGGACTGTTGTAGTCACTGTAATGTTAAAAATAAAATTAAAAAAAAAATATTATTATTAAAATAAACATGAGTGGGTTAATTAAACTAAAACTAAGTGACATGTGGATGACTGGTTTGACTCCATTATTTTAGAACTCTGTGTACCCGGGATGTCTAGTTGGGATTGATAGCTTCATTTTTATATGCGAACCATTCTGGACAAATAACATGTGATATTCGGAAAATTTAGTGGGTCGGGAGCTAACAAATGTAGTTAACACTTGTGAATTTGAGTAGTGCACCTAGAACTCAAGGGGTACCCAATTGTGGTGGAGGTATAGGTATTCTGAGACGTCACATTTACATTTGCCTTAAGGGTTGCTATGATTTAAAGTATCTTTTAACTTAAAAACGATGTTTGTGGGTAACATCACTGCAAACCTTCACGAGACAACACTCGTCCATTAGGGTAACCTAGGAGTTTAATGGCTTGTTGCACGTGTTAAGTGCAATTGTAATGCTCTACGAAAATGAGTATTTATTTTAATTCATGCATATTAATAAATAATACTTTTGCACCCTCATTTTATCATTTTCACATTAAATTGCTAGAGACTAGCAATAAGCTAGTTGGGGGGTGTGATGAGAGCATAAAAGTACAATCTTCATACCATTTTAATTAGTATTATAGCTAATCTTTATTAATAAAATTAATTAATTAATGTTTTATTTGTGTTTGAGTGCAAGTAATCCAAGAGATTCAATAATGCTGGTTTCAGCCCAATGCCCGGCAGCCCGAGCTCAACAAATTTCCCAGTGTCCGTGATGAGGCGACCCAACAGTTCCTAACCTAAAATTCCCATGCATCCATGTCAACAGGTTGAAGCAAGTGATTTCCCAACATCTTCAAGCATCCCCGAGCCGTCTCGAGAGTCCCAAAGCAATTCAATTGCTTCTCAAACCAAGTATCCGTTTCCAAGCAACTTCCCAACATCAATGTCTTCCCATCTCCTCTATTTTGGAACAAACTCAATAGTCCGTGAAGTCTCCCAAGCATCGTGAAATCTCATCAGCGTCTCATCCGCGTCCAGGTCTTCCGAAGCTCCCTCGTTCTTCTTCTTCAACGGTTTCGGCTGTATTTCAACATCCAAACGGCAGCGTTTCGTTTATCCAAAGTTCCCAGCCGATCATCTGCCCAAATCTTCAACTTTCCAACATCCAGCAACGTTCCCAGCGAATAAATCCCAGCCGAGAAGTCTTCTCAACATCCCAACGGTTCACATTTTCTTCCCATTCAGCTGATTCAACTCCCTCCAATCTCATCAGCGTCTCATCCGCTCCCAGCAGGCGTTGCTTTCGGATCTCCCAGCCACACCGCTGAAGGTGTCTATAAAAGGAACCGGGGAGAGGCGAGAGTAGAGCATCCGGTGGAGGCAGGAGGAGGACATGGAACAAGAAGAGGAAGGAAGCCAACCGGGCGAGGGAGGGGAGAAAGGAAGGACGAAGACCAACCATCTGCATCTCCTCTTCCGATCTTCCCATCCGGTGGAGGAAAAGGAGGAGGGAGGCAATTCGGGAAAGAGAGGAAGCCAGGGAACCATCGGAAGAGAGAAGAAAAAAAAAAGAAAAGAAAGAAAATAGAGCCCTCTATTTTCTTAAGAGAAGAAAGAAAAAAAAAAGGAATTTATGCTTTATTTTATTTATTCTATGCTAATCCCTTTTATAAAAATGCTTGCATCTCATATGGATAGCTAAATCTCTTTTAACTAAGGCTAGGAAAAAGCCTAGCATTTTCTTCATGTATTTCATTTAATCATCAATGGGATTTTAATGTTTTTGATTTGATTTATGGTGCAGTAAATTTATAGAAATTATTTCAAACTTATATATTTTTTTGATCTGTTATTTCCCCCAGGTATACAAATGCTTAAAAATCCCTGTAGTTTAAAACAGGATTACTGTAATGCTGCCCATAAAACTAAATCTATTTTTTTTAAATAGTATTTTCACCGCTCCACCTTCCGGTTAGGTCTTTACTCAGATCTAACTGAGATAATAGGTGATTTTAAGAAAAGCATGATTAAGTGCTAGGCTGAATCCTAATGCCTTAGTTATATTTTTTTGTCAATCCGAATATTATTTAGCTTTTAGTTTTTGTTCACTGACAAATCCCTGTGGATTCGATCTCAGACTCACCGAGAATATTACTTTGCTACACCCTATACTTGGGGTATTCTACATTTAATTTCCCTTTTAAAAAGAGCAAGATTAAAATCGTAGCATTTACCATATCATTCATATATGGTAGTGCTTTTATGTTTCAGAATTA
Organism: Phoenix dactylifera; assembly: GCF_009389715.1. Taxonomy (NCBI): domain Eukaryota; kingdom Viridiplantae; phylum Streptophyta; class Magnoliopsida; order Arecales; family Arecaceae; genus Phoenix; species Phoenix dactylifera. The sequence continues at coordinate 35,315 of NW_024069275.1, forward strand.
TAAACTGTTATTCAACCATTGTTCTTCATTAATGGATGAAGTTATGGGTAAAGAACATTATAACTTCAATGTGCATTAACTTAGCATTGGCCAACATGCCAGTCAAAGCCTGCACCCATGGAGAGATGCTCCAGTTGCCCTGGTTCCAGCCACATGGAAATATTATCCATGTTACTGGAGAATACCTCCATTTGTTTTGATTCTGACCATAATAATAAAATTATGGAAGAATTAATTTTTTATTTTAAATCTATAAATATAATAGATCGTAAATTATGTCTTCAATCAGGAAGCATAATAAGAAATATTCTTAATAAAGAATTTTACTCGGAAGATAATAAAATCTTTAGAAAATGGTATTTAAATCATTTTACCATAACAGAGTTAGAAAAATATAAAACTCAGTATTATCAAGTCCTAGAAACCACCGGAGAGACTTAGAATACTTTGTCCCATGGTTTTATAAGTTCTATAATAAACAATTAGAACTTAAGAGTCTTGAATATCTTCTAATAAGAGAAGATGTCTTACAAAATTCTAGGACTAACCTTGATAAATTATCAAGGGTAGATAATTTGTCTGATAGGGATGACAGTGAACTAAAGTGTTTAGAATATAACAATCTAATAGAGTTCACTAGTTTACCTATGGCAGATAGTGATCCTTTCCTAATTAAGGAAAAGAAAATAGACCAACAAATAGTTGTGTCAGAACAAGTAGATCTTCCAGATTTAATAAGTTTTGAAGAAGATCACCTAGATAATAAGTCTAGGGAACTTTCAGATCTAATGGATCTGTCAGACTTAGTTGATTGGGATGATAGTAAACTAGAACTTAGTAAAAGTTTAATAGAGTTTACTAATCTACCTATGTCAGGCAAGGATACCTTTCAAAATAGTGAAAGGATAATAGGTCAAAAAATTATTGAACCTATAACAGATAATAGATCTGAGGTGGATCGAATAATTATTGAACACCTAGAATCAGAACACGAAAATATTGTGTCTGAAACTGAGTTAGTTAAAATTAGTAACTCAGAAGAAATTAAGACTTCATATAGGTCTTATTTAAGGTTTAAGAATGAACTTAAACCTAGACAGATAGGAGTAAATCAACTCCTAGAACTTATCTTGAATCCTAAGAAGGGTTCAAACTTGGATAGACAGTTTTCCCTGTCAGTCCATTATTGGAAATCCAAGATAAGGGAAAAATAGTTAATAAAACTGAAAAAAGAATATTCTTCCAAATGGGAAGAAGGAAAGAAAGAAAGAGATGTAGATAATAGCTCTACATCAGATGTATCACCTAAAGAAATGAATGTCGTTTCTTTAATAGGTATTTTGGTTAATAACCTACTAATCTCAATAATTAAATTGAGAAACCAAGTCTTGTTGGATATAATATGTTAGCCAACAGACAGAGAGCTTTAGTCTCAATAAATGAATTGAGGTGTGAAATCAAGCAACTAAAGGCAGAAATAAATCTGCTAGAAGCTCAGAAAAACATAGTGCCTGAAATTAAACGGCAAAAGGGAGAATTAATATTCTCTTATCTCACAAAACCCTATAATAGGGTATTAATCCAAGCTAGGAATCAGTTAGCTTGTAGAGAAGAATACCTAAGTTTTCTTGAACAAGAAGCTAAAATATTTAGCATAGAAAAAAAACTTAGAGATCCTTATACAATCCAAAGAATTAAGGATTTAGGGAAACAGATAGGTAATGAACTATCTTATACAAATTGGTCCAAGAGAAATCATACCATTTCCCTACCTTATGATGACTCCTTTAATGAAAAGGATATACCTCGTAAGGCTAGACCAACCCACATAGACAAGAAATACCTTGATCTGTGAAGAAAAGAGTTAGAAACACTCCTGAGTAGAGGGATGATTAGTGAATCCCAATCCCCATGGAGTTGTTCCGCTTACTATGTTAATAAAAACATGGGAAAAGATAGAGATAAACCAAATTTGGTTATAAATTATAAACCTCTAAACAAGGTCTTGAAATGGAAAAGATATCCATTTCCAAACCAAAGAGACCTCTTAGAAAGATTAAGTAAATCACTAATCTTTTTTAAGTTTAATCTGAAATCAGGTTATTATCAGACCCAAATAAAAGACTCTGATGGATATAAAACTGCATTTATTACACCAATAGGGCAATATGAATGGAATATAATGCCATTTGGTATAAGAAATGCACCCTCTGAAATCCAGAGTATACAAAATGAGATTTATAATCCATTCTCACACATTATCATTAATTATAATGATAAAGTTATAGTGTTTTCTAAATCAATAGAACAACATTTTAAAGATATAAAAATCTTTGAAATGGTAACCAATAATAATGGGTTAACCATAATTGTTGATAAAATGAACTTGTTCCAAACCTCAATTAGGTTTTTGGGCCACTATATCAGCTTTGAGAAAATAATCCCACTTCAAAATCCTACTTTACCAAATCCAAATTGGCTTAAGATTATCCATGTTTTCACCTCTCCTACTGGTTTTGAGGGAATCTTAAAACATTTGGATCCAATCCAAGGTCAAGAGATTTTCCTGCAATACATCTCTGGAATGTGGAATGACGCTCAGAGTAAGTATTCACACACAAAAAGAGGAATACTTTCAATAGTGATAGTTATCTTCTTCTTTCAAAATGATTTGTTAACTCAGCCATTTGTGGTGAGACTGACTGCAATGCAGCCAAACAAATCATTGAAGCCCAGCAGAAAGTATCTGCTCAGTGGCAAGCAGAATTATGTGTTTTTAATTTTCAAATTGAAGATTTGATGAAAGAAGAAAATTATCTTCGTTATCCTTGTTTCATGAAATTCTGCAGGGATGATCCCTAGGCGAGACTACTATGAACAAGGCAGAAAAATAGAGTAGTAATGGAAGCACTCCTGCTCCATACTAAATCTGTAGAAACTCAACATAATTTTCAAAATGGAAATATCAGGAGTGAAATTATTAATTATAGCAAATGCATCATTCTGAAGGTGATCAAACCCAATGAATGGGGACTTGACCCAAATCAGGCCAAGCAGATCACAACCAATGGACAAGTCTATCTAGTCAATTACTGGGACTATGTTCATGCATTCACCAATATTTTCTATTATGAAAATCCCAAGAAAAAGCATTCTTGGTTTATACAGGTGGATCCAAAAGTACTGCAGAAATCACTGCCAGGATGGTTTCACAAATGGTGGACCAAGTTTGGGCCAGATCTCAATATGCTGCCCATACCAATTATTGAATATTTTGAAGAATGGGTGGATAATCGTCCCACCATCAACAAGCTCACAGATGACTGCATCTCTTCAGAGCTATGTCCGATGATGTTCATAATCCAGAACAAGATCCCATGGATATTCAAGTGGATCATATCAGCAAAGATGGATCAGCAGGTAAATATTCCTATTCTTAAGAGAAAATTTCTTTATAAATGGTGGCTGGAAATGCTCAGAGAAAAATATGATGATATCATCACCACCATTAAATCTGATTTAGCAGCCTATCAAAAAAACCGTACTGAAATCCAGCAGTCTGAAGGCTCTACTGACAATTATTTTGCCAGTTTGAAAGTTAAACTCACCAGAAAATATCCACAATGTACTCCTGAAGAGTGTTAGAAGTATGCCCTAGAAGCCAATGTCGCTGACGTATATTTGTAATCTGGGGCACAAATTTATAATTTGACTCTTATTAATAAATAAGATTGGGCAATTTGTTTTTCATTCATGTTTGTATGTGTCCATGAATCGTCCAAGAAATTAATAGATGATGACACATATTCTCAAGGAGTTGAGAATTTGAGGCATATGTTATTAGTGATTAATTTTTAAATACTTCTGATCGATGGATCCATCACGAGGGACGGTGATCGATCCGCTGAGATTAGTACACAGATCACTTAATTAGATGGACGAGTCTCGAGTCCACGGTGTAGAGACACTAGAGTGATTATGCAAGTACTTGTTAGAGAATAAAGTACTGACGTGACCAAAGATAGTAGTCACATGGATGTCTATCCACTCGTCAGTGACTACTTATGCTACAATTGATAGTATGCGTGCAGAGGGCTAAGCATGAATTTCAGAAAATTTTATGCGGAAAGAATCGGTTAAACATTTTAACCTAAAACATGCATGATATTTTAGATATTTTTGACTCTGGTATCAGTCAAATATAGTCTTCAACTGCATATCACATGTGGTGCGGGCTCAGTCCCAATACATAGGGTGACACCCGCGCGTGCCTATCAAAGCACTCATCATATGAGCCTCCGGGTGGAGAGCCACGCTTCGTCACACGATCACGCGTGAGAGTTTCCGAAAATCGAATAGTCTCCATTAATCCTTTACTTTGACACCAAATATCACAAAGCCCTCAGATTTCAAGGATTGTGTGATTCAAATAAATATGCATAAATCACAACTTCTTGTGATTTGAAGATTGAGATCATATCTCAACCGTAAAAGAGATCAGGTCTCTTACCTTTAGAAGGGGGTTCCTTCAAAGATGCTTCGCAGCCGCACAAGCGTCCGGCCTCGATGACTCGTCCATGCGAAGCTCCAGAATGATCAGCTTTCTGGGGAGTGCTAGCTCGCAGGGAGGCAGAAGGTTGGCTGAAAGGGAGAAGAAGGAAGAAGATGGACCTTCACAGCTCAAGAACTCCTTCTTGGGCTTTCACCTTCAGAGCTACTCTCTCCTCTCACTCTCTTTCTGTGGTGCTCCTTTTTTGTGTGTTGAGAAGAAGGAAGAGGGGTGGCCTATTTATAGGCCAAGAAGAGGGTGAGGTGTCCCTATGAGGTATCCGATGAGGTGTCCTGCCAGGACACATGTCACACATGCAAGAAAAAGAGGTATCCTGCTCCGCCACGTGTCACGCATGCAAAGAGGTGAGGTGGCCTGGAGGGCGATGTCATAGATGACCTCATGAGGCAGATGAGGTCATGGATGACATCAGGAGGAGTGTGAGGTGTCCAAGCCCGCCACATGTCACACATGCAAGCAAAAGAGGTGTCCTGCTCCGCCACGTGTCACGCATGCAAGCAGAAGAGGTATCCTGCTCCGCCACGTGTCACGCATGCAAAGGGGTGAGGTGGCCTGAAGGGCGATGGAGAGGTGGGTCCCACATACAGTACGCGGGTCCCACCTAAGCAGGACATGGGTCCCACATACAGGATGTGGGTCCCACCTAGGCAGGATGTGGGTCCCACATACAATATGTGGGTCCCACATATGCAGGACGTGGGTCCCACATACAATATATGGATCCCACATATGTAAAGAAGTCCTAGTCCAATTTGAGTCAAGCCAAATCTAATTTGGTTGGGGGGCAATTGAGTCTAATTAGTGATCCAATCATCAATTAACTTTTCCAAGCAACAATTGCTTAGGGCAATCAGTCAATCACATTGACTATTTTACCTCTAGACGATTTTCAATCGTCAATCAGCTATTTGATCAATGTTGAAACTTCTAAGCGTGTGACCTCACAGGTTCGAACCTAAGCCGGTAGTACAAGAACACTTCCTGCACTAATCGAAGTAACCATCTAGCAATGGGACCCGACGACCGGATAGGCCGAATAGAAGCAAAGCAACATTATAGAACCTATGGACTATGGTTACCGCATAATTCGTCCTCTTGACCAGAAAATGCCCAAGGTGGGTTCAGAGTCTCTCTACCCTGATACGATCCATCCGAAAATATGTTTTAATTCAATAAGTCAAGTGATAGAGATTTGACTTTCCCTGGCCCGGGTACTACTTAATTGAAAATACAAGGCATTCATCCTTATTCATAAGGGAGGTCAATCCTATCTTGATTTGCAACTGACTACCATAAGTACTTGACTGGACCCAGAAACCTTTTTGTGGAGTGATTGATTATAACCCTATTTGATTTTGATGAGCTCAAAGCAATTGAGTATATCTGATGTTATACTAATAAATTCAATCTAGTGTTTCAGCCAAATATTTATGAATTTATGCTTAAGTGTCTCTAGCTTTGGTTCAATACGTTTTGGCTAAGTTTGGAACTCAGTTTGAACCAAAGTCTGAAGCTCGAGTCGACTCCGGAAGATTACGAATCAACTCCAAGTGTTTCAGAAGTTCTGGCACATGCTCAAGTCAACCCCGGTACACTACGAGTCGACTCCGACTGAGAACTGACAAAAAGACAGAAAGTTGATTTTCAGACCCTATCAGCGAATCAACTCCAGAAGGGTTCGAGTCGACTCCGATGGTTTCCGAGTCGACTTCCGATGTTTTCGAGTCGACTCCAAAGGGTAACAGAAGAAAGACAGAACAATGTATTTCAGACCCTGCAACCGAGTCGACTCTAGAAGGTTACGAGTCGACTCCGAAGTTTGGCAAGTCGACTCCTAGTTAAGTACGAGTCAACTCTCAGAGGAAAGCAAGACTAGAAGGCAGAGAACCAACTTCGGACTCTAAGACCCGAGTCGACTCCAACAAAGTGCGAGTCGACTCCGAGGCAGTTCAACTCAAAACACAGAGAAACAGTTTTCGAACTTTGAGAGCCGAGTCGACTCCAAGATGATCCGAGTCGACTCGAGAAAGAAATGCAGAAAAACAGATCTCTGGAACCCAGAGAACGAGTCGTCTCCAGAGGGCCGAGTCATCTCCGGACATTGGCGAGTCGACTCCAGGGTTGGCCGAGTCGACTCCAGAACGGGACAGCACTTTAATTCAAAACCTGACCAGTGGGCGAGTCGTCTCCAGTAAAGCATGAGTCGACTCCAGCAACAGCCGAGTCGACTCCAGATCGAGCGAGTCGACTCCGATCCCAACGGATACACTGTCAGGAGTTGCAGATTGTGCAGAACGGCCATAAAGTGGTGTCTAACGGCTAGTTTTCAAAGTGGACTGCTTAAATAGCTAGAGTGAACAGTAGTAGACACCAAGGAGAGCTATTCCATTCAAACAAAAAGGGATTTCCACCTACCAAAGGCTCTCAAGAGTAAATACAAGAGAAAGAAGGAAAAAGCACATTGAACTTCATCCAACAAACGTTTTCTTCGCATTCAAGGCTCTCCTCTGACATCAGATCTTCAGTGCATTCAAAGAGGAGACTCAGAGTTCGAGAAGCCCCCTACTTCCTCTTCCAAAATCTGTTTGAGGGCTTCTAACTCTACATTATTTATATTGTTCATATTTGCTTTTTAAGAAGCTTTCCCTGTACTCTTTACAAACTGTTTTCTTGTTACTTGATTCAATCAGGGGATCGAATCAAGGTTGTTGAGGTTTGTTGGTGAGCCGAAGTTAAAACCAACGGTGTAAGGGTTCGATTATGATCCCGGAAAAACAATTGGGTAGTTCTAGTCGGTGAGCCTGTGAAAACCGACCGAGTTCGTTGTGATCTCGTGAAAACAATAAGTTGGGTTGTAAACTTGTAAAACAACCGGCTGTAATCCTTGGGATTATAGTGAACTCCCAAGTGAAGCTTGGGGAGTGGACGTAGGAGCAAGGGTTAGCTCCGAACCACTATAAAACCTCTTATGTTTGTAATTGGTTCATTGTCTCTTCCATCTTCTCCACTCACTACAACTAGTAATCTAATTAATCTGCCTGTAATAATTTTAATTAGTTACTCATTAAGTTTTAATTTGCAATTATTACTTAAAACCCAATTTATCCCCCTCCTCTTGGGTTGTCTTCTTGGACAACAAGTGGTATCAGAGCAGGAGCTCTTCTATCAAAAGAGTAAAAGATCAAAATGACAACCCCTTTTGGATCTTCACTTATTGAGGGGCAATCCACCAATAGACCTCCATTCTTCAATGGAACCGACTATGCCTATTGGAAGGCTAGGATAAAAATATTTATCCAAGCCCAAGACTATGAGATTTGGAGTATCATAGTTAATGGACCATACATTCCTTCTATTTTTGTAGATAACATTACTATTCCCAAGCTTGAAAAAGATTGGGATGACAATGATAGAAGGAAGGCACAACTAAATGCCAAAGCAATGAATGTGCTTTATTGTGCCTTAGACCGTAATGAATTCAATAGAGTCTCTACTTGCAGTTCTGCAAAAGAGATATGGGACAGACTTGAAGTGACCCACGATGGCACGAATCAAGTCAAGGAGTCCAAAATAAACATGCTAGTTCATAAGTATGAACTATTTAAAATGGATTCTAATGAAACTATCACTTGCATGTTTACTAGATTTACTGATATTGTCAATGGTCTAAAAAGCCTTGGCAAAAGTTATGCTAACAGTGACCTTGTCAGGAAAATTTTTCGATCTTTGCCAAGGTCATGGAAAGCCAAGGTAACGGCAATCCAAGAAGCCAAGGACTTAAACAAGCTGCCACTCGAGGAGCTTCTTGGATCCCTGATGACGCATGAGCTCACAATAAAACAACACAGCGAAGAAGAATCCTCTCATAAGAAAAAGGTAATAGCCCTCAAATCTACTTCTTCTAACAAAGATCCATCTTGCAGTAGCAGCAGCGAAGAAGAAGACAATGAGGAAGATGATGATGAGGCTCTTCTCGTGCGAAAGTTCATCAACCGGAAGAAGTCCTTGTTAGATGTATGCCCTAGAAGCCAATTTGGCTGACACATTGTTGATTCTAGGGACATAATTTTGTACTTGACTATTTATTATTGAATAAATAAAAGGCATCTTTTCATTCAAATTGTTTATGTGTCTATGAATCGTCCAAGAAATTAATAAGATGATGATACATATTCTCAAGAGTTGAGAATTTGAGCCATGTATCATTGGTGATTAATTTCTAAATGCTCCTGATCAATGGATCATCACGAGGACGGTGATCGATCCGATCAGTGCACAGATCACTTTCCTTCTGGATGGACGAGACTTGAGTCCACAGTGTAGGGACACTGAAGTGATAGTGCAGGTGCTTGTTAGAGAACAAGGGTACTGAGCGTGACCAAGACAAGAAGTCACTTGGATGTCTATCCACTCGTCAGTGACTTGCTTGATGTTGCAGTAGTGTGACTGGTCCTTTGACCTGCGGTGCTTCGGCTACTCACAGTGAGGTTATTGTAGTTTGACTGCATACATACATGGTCTCTAGCCATATGGGTCCATGCAGTGTAGATTGGCTGCAGTAGGTTCACTGTAGGAGTAGGGTATGCACCTATAAGGAATCTATCGACCTTGATAGAAGAGGAGTGATCCTATGTGATTTGTTAGACTGAGTTCTAAGACCTTGGCCAGGGCAGTAAGTGGAAAAGGAGTTTTTCATTATCGAACTCGAGTCGAATAAATCTTGACATATGACAGACGATGGGGTTTGACGAGTTGTCCATGACCTCCGTCCTGTAGGGATCCACGATAGTAGGACTGTATCACACGTTAACTGCACCTAGAGGTTCATCATTCCATTCTGCTGGGTAGCCACTACATGCTGCTAGGTGTCACTGGTGGATGGTGGGACTCATAGGGATTATCTTGATGATCGATAAACCCTAATGAGTTGAGTTGGAATCGTTCCAACCCATTGAAAGGAGTTTTCAATGATATAGTGATAGAGATCACAATATATCTCACTACCAGTCAGAATAGAACCTATGGGGTCACACACACTAGAAGTAGTGACCGATCCGATGGTTGAAAAGTGATTATGAATCACGAGTAATCAATTTGATTGATATGAAGTTGAAGAAGGAACAAAGGGAATTAATTAATTGGACTTAAACACAAATCCTACTTCGAGTAGGATTCCTAGAGTCCTAATTGGATTAGGACTGGGAATCCTAGTTGGAGTAGGACTGGAATTCCTATTTGGAATAGGATTCCTACAATCCTAATGAGATTAGGAATTTTGAATTAAAATTGGATTCCTACTTGGAGTAGGATTCCTAGAAATCCTAATTGGATTAGGACTTCGGATTCAAATAGAGTCCTAATTGGATTAGGACTAAAATTAAAATACATCCTAATTGGATTAGGATTCCTTAAGTCTAAATTAATTATTAATCTAATGAATCAACATGACTCCTAATTGGATTAGGATTGAAGAGTTCAATTGAGTCATGATTCATTCAAGTCCTAATTGGATTAGGACTAGCATAGATTAAACCCAATTTGGTTAAGCCTAATTGGATTAGGACTTAACCACATTAGGGCATCCAAATCCTTACCTAATGAGGATTAGGGCAACCATGAAGGAGGGGCACACGCCCCTCCTCCTTTCATATTGCTTGGTGCGGCAACAAGAGGGGCCGGCGCCCCTCTTGGAATTATTTCAAGGGAGCTCCTAAAAGTTAGGAGCTCCACTTGTTATTTAAAGAGGGCTTCATGGGGCTGACCTAATTCATGAGAAGGCTTCTTCCTTGCTGCCGTACGCCCCCTTCTTGCTCCTCCTTTGGTTCAGCCGCCAACAAGAAGAAAGAAAAGAAGAAGCTAAGGCGCCCTCCTCTTCCTCCTTTCCTCCTTCCAACGCAGGGAAAAGAAAGTAGGCTGCAGGGGCTTTGCTTCTTCCTCTTCTTCATTCTTCTTCCTCCTCTCAAGTGCAATCAAGAGTTGATTGAAAGAGAGGACATCAGCCATCAAAGCTATCTCTGCAAGGGAGCTAGCACCCCGGTGAGATAGAGAGCTTGGATCGGATCCTGCTTCGTGTGGATACCCGTAGAGGCCGGACGTTTGAACGGCTTCAAGCGAACCTTCTTCCAAAACCACGAATTCAGATTTGCGGTGATCATCTACCCGCGCAAGGTGAAGATTTGATCTTCCTAATAATTTTAAAAGTATTAATTCTTACCTAATTACGAAAGGTCTCGAAACAACGTTCATGTGATGAACGTCGAACCCGTGCATGCCGATTCCGCTGCCATCTGAAAAATTTTTGAAATATCAGCGGCATGGGCGGGTTCCCAACAGTGGTATCAGAGCCAGGTTTCGTAGATTAAGGTAAGAATTAAATATCTAAAGGCATATTAGATCTGAAAATTAAATGATCATGCATGCTGAAAAATTCTGCATGCAGATTTTTCGGGGGTGCTGATTTTTACATGCTGATTTTTATGTGATAAAAAGATGATTCTAATTGCATTGTTAATGGGATTACAAAGTTTAGAATCATGATTAGCATGATCAGCGACCTATATCATGATATAATCAGTTAAGTTTCAGATCTGAAAATTATAATTGTAGCATACGGTGATGATCATAGGATTCAACCCCTTTTGGTATCAAATGTAATGACCTGCGATGTGATCTGCGATGTCATGTAATTTTTCAGATGCTTGCATGCATCTTATTTGATGTTTTGAGAGACCTGCGTGCCTCCTAAAAGGAGATGTAAATTATTTTTATTTTTATTTTACATCTGGTTGTATTTCTGTGATGTGATGTACATCAACGATCAAGTTGAAGCAAAGGCATGAGATGAAAGGTGATCCAAGCAGTTGATGGCGATGGGATCAAGGGTTGATCAAGGATCGAATCAAGGAGGCTTGGAACCAATTCAAGAGTTGAAGACCACTTGATCAATTGATGTGCATGTGCTTGTAATACGACCTAATTAGAATCCATGATCATCACCTAGTTAAAGTTTAGCTTTAATTATTGCCACGATTATAACTGCCTGCAATGCGCCGTTTGCATGTGATGTGAATGAGAGTCGGGTAGATAGGTCTACATGTGATGTAGCAAACCCAATTGAGACCTAAATCAAAACCTCCTCAATCAAGTCGAGAGTGAACCGACATGAGCAAGTCATATTAGATTAATTGATCTAATTGGTGTCTAGGAAAGCATGAAAGGTGGTTACTTAATTAGGACCTTACTCTCTGAGTAAGGGGAGCCTCCCACCTGCTTACCTGGCCAATTGTTCGATTACCTCTTATGAAAGGCTCAAGTTGCAAACACTAAGACCTGATTAACCAATATTAAGTCAATAGGTCTTCCACTGTAGTAGAGCTGCTAAGGCCTTTCTAATGTTGACTTGTCTCGGCTGGATACAGTGGTCAAGTTGCATTGGGGGGCTGGACCTCTCTATAGACATGAGATGTTGTAGGGTAAAGGTGGGGTTGGGCACCAATAACTGTTAGGTGAGGACCCAATGACAATTTTATTCCTACGGTTATACAGTGGGTCTGACTTAACTAAGAAATGAGACCAATAACTGTTAGGTGAGGTCTTCATGGCTTAGAGACCAAGTTGCACTGCAACATGCTTGAGAAGCATTGTACAAAAGTTGTACACTCATCCATCTATGTGTCACCAATAACTGTTAGGTGAGGTGGCATGTAAATTGGTGGGACCGCAGTACCCACTAGAAACCCTAGTCGTGTGGGATTTCCGTTTTCCTACCAGGGAAGTGTGAGGAATTCGAGAAAATAGTGGGAGTCACATTTGTTCTAAAAGACCTTAGGACAGATTAGGATCAAGTACAAAAGTCTAACTAGAATCTTTACTCTCTGCAGATACAATGTCGGCTTCAAACCCTTTGACCCGTATTCTTGAGACCAACCGACTGACCGGAACCAATTACAAGGACTGGCTTATAAATCTCAAAATAGTTTTGGACTGTGAGAAGATAGGTTATATACTCGATTCAGATATCCCCACATTACCAGCACGTCCCACTGATGTTCAGCGTGAGATGCATAAAAAGTGGTTGGACGATGACATTAGAGTAAAATGCTATATGATGGCATCTATGTCTAATGAACTCCAATGCCAGCATGAAAATATAAAGACTGCTAGGGACATACTGGCACACCTGCAAGAGTTGTATGGTGAGCAAAGTCGCACAGCTCGTTTTGAAGTGTCCAAGAGGCTTTTCAAAGCGAAGATGCGCGAGGGGCAGTCTGTCCATGATCACGGTCTGACCATGATCAAGGACCTAGAGGAGCTTGAGAAGCTCGGTATGGACATGCACAAGGAATTGCAAGTGGATTTGATCCTACAGTCACTTCCTGATTCATTTGGTCAGTTTATAGTAAACTACCACATGAATAAGATTGAATGCACTAAGACTGAACTAATCAACATGTTGGTAACTGCTGAGGGAGCCTTGAAAGGTTCAAGGGGCAATGTCCTCGCTGCTGAGTTGACTTCTGGTTCCAAGAGAAAGTCTACTTGGAAGAAAAAGAAGCCTGCAAAGAAGCAGAAGAAAGACAAGAAGCCAAAGAAGGAAGTTCAAAAGAAAAAGGCTAACGACAAAGGAAAATGTTTCCACTGCAATGTCGAAGGCCACTGGAAGAGAAACTGTCCTTCATACCTCGAGAGCCTGAAGAACAAGAAAGGTGACACACCTTCAGAAGGCATAGACTTGCTCATTATTGAAACTAATCTAACGGTTTCTTCTACTTCTAGTTGGGTTATAGATTCTGGTTCTAGTGCTCATTTGTGCACTACCATGCAGGGTCTAAAGGAAAGTAGAAGGCTGGCGGAAGGTGCGGTAACCCTTCGGGTTGGCAACGGGGCAAAAGTTGCTGCTGTGGCTGTGGGCACCTACCATCTGCGACTACCGTCTGGATTTAGTTTAATACTTAGAGACTGTTATTATGTACCTGTTGCTAGCAGAAATTTGATTTCTGTTTCATGTCTAGCACAGGAAGGTCATGTTTTTACATTTGACAAAGACTGCTGTTCTATTTATTTGAGAAATAAAATAGTCGCACGTGGTTTCATGATTGACAGTCTCTATCATTTACATATGGATGTATCTGTGAATGTTACCGAGCAAGATGTGAGTGCCAAAGGATCCAAAAGATCCAGAGATGAGATAAACCAAAGGTATTTGTGGCACCTTAGGCTTGGCCATATTGGAGAGGACAGAATGAACAAAATGGATAAAGATGGACTTTTAGGCTCATTGACTTCCGAGTCATATCCAGTTTGCGAGTCCTGTCTTCAAGGAAAAATGGCTAGACTGCCCTTTGTAGGACATGGGGAGAGGACCACTGAAATACTTACCCTAGTACATACAGATGTATGTGGCCCATTCGATGTGCTAGCCAGGGGACGTTATTCTTACTTCATTACCTTTACCGATGATTATTCACGGTATGGGTATGTGTATCTTATGAGACACAAGTCTGAATCCTTTGAAAAGTTCAAAGAGTTCAAGAATGAAGTAGAAAAACAAACTGGAAAACCTCTTAAGGCCCTTCGATCAGATCGAGGAGGAGAATACCTTAGTGGGGAATTCCGGGACTATCTCAAAGAAAACGGCATAGTCTCACAATGGACACCTCCGGGTACACCTCAACTCAACGGGGTGTCAGAGAGGAGGAATCGGACCCTATTGGATATGGTCAGGTCCATGATGAGCTTCACTGATTTACCTATGTTTCTTTGGGGAGATGCCTTACTCACAGCGATTTATTTATTGAATAGAGTTCCCTCTAAATCCGTTCCTACCACACCGTATGAGATATGGCATGGTAAGAAACCAAGTCTGGGTCATCTCAAGATTTGGGGGTGTCCGGCCCACGTCAAGCGACTACAGGCGGACAAGTTAGAGGCTAGGACCATAAGTGCTCGTTTTATAGGATATCCTAAAGAGTCATTAGGATACAATTTTTACGTCTCAGAGGATCACAATGTGTTTGTGAGCCGTCATGCCATCTTCTTGGAAAATCAGTTTATCCTTGATAGAGGCAGTGGGAGGAAAATTGAGCTTGAAGAGAAAGTCTCTGAAAAGCAACGAGTCATGGATCCTATAGAACCCATTCATAAAGAGCCAGTACATGATGTCCCTCAACCACCTCGTAGATCTAGTAGGGTCTCCCATCCTCCCGATAGATACTTAGGTATACTAGAAGAGGATACCGAGGAAATGTTCCTAGTGGGAGATAGGGATCACATACAGGATCCCAAAACCTACAACGAGGCGATATCTGATATCGATTCCGAGAAATGGCTGAAAGCTATGAAGTCAGAGATAGACTCCATGCATTCCAACCAAGTCTGGACCTTAGTAGATCCACCAGAAGGTATTGTACCTATTGGATGCAAATGGATCTACAAAAGGAAGATAGGTTCGGATGGAGAGGTAGAGACCTATAAGGCAAGGCTTGTGGCGAAAGGGTATAGTCAGCGCGAAGGTATTGACTATCAGGAGACCTTTTCACCTGTAGCCATGCTAAAATCCATCCGGACATTGCTTGCCATTGCAGCATTTCATGACTATGAAATCTGGCAGATGGATGTGAAAACTGCTTTCCTGAATGGATATCTTGATGAAGATATCTATATGGAACAGCCTTTGGGTTTCACTTCCAGTGATGGAGATCACAAGGTCTGCAAGCTGCAAAGGTCCATCTATGGACTAAAGCAAGCCTCTCGGAGTTGGAACACTCGTTTCGATGATGCAATCAAAACGTTTGATTTCATCAAAAACGAAGAGGAACCATGTGTTTATAAAAAGGTTAGTGGGAGTGCTGTCATTTTTCTCGTACTGTACGTAGATGACATTCTCCTGATTGGGAATGATATTCCCATGCTAACCTCGGTCAAGGTCTGGTTGTCAAAAGAATTCTCCATGAAAGACCTTGGGGAAGCATCCTATATTTTGGGAATAAAGGTCTATAGAGATAGATCTAAAAGGATGCTTGGCCTTTCACAGAAGATGTACATAGAGGAGGTGCTGAAGAGGTTCAGCATGGAAAACTCCAAGAGGGGTCTCTTACCCCTAAGGCATGGAATTCATCTCTCCAAGAAGATGTGCCCCAACACATCTGAGGAGATTCAACGCATGAGCAAGATTCCTTATGCATCGGCAATAGGAAGCCTCATGTATGCCATGCTATGTACACGACCTGATATAGCTCTTGCTGTGAGTGTCACAAGCAGATATCAGTCGAATCCAGGTGAAGAACACTGGACAGCTGTGAAGAATATTCTTAAGTACTTGAGAAGAACTAAAGATTTATTCTTGGTTTTTGGAGGATCATCAGAGTTAAAGGTAGAAGGGTACACAGATTCAGACTTCATGACTGATGTCGATGACAGGAAGTCAACATCTGGATACGTGTTCTTGTGCAATGGTGGTACGGTGAATTGGAAGAGTTCTAAACAACCGATCATTGCTGATTCGACTATAGAAGCCGAATACATCGCCGTCTCTGAAGCTGCTAAGGAAGGCTTCTGGTTCAAGAAATTCATTGCAGAGCTGGATGTGATGACATCAGATGCCATAACACTCTACTGCGATAACAATGGCGCCATAGCCCTTGCTAAGGAGCCAAGGTCTCATCAGAAGTCTAAGCATATAGAGCGGCGCTTTCACCTCATACGCGACTATGTGGAGAAGAAATATGTAGAGGTGCAGAGAGTAAACTCCGCGGATAACGTGGCAGACCCTTTCACTAAGCAGCTGAGTCAGCAAAAGACTGAAGCCCACCTTGAGAAGATGGGCCTAAGATATATGACCAATTGGCTTTAGTGCAAGTGGGAGATTGTTAGATGTATGCCCTAGAAGCCAATTTGGCTGACACATTGTTGATTCTAGGGACATAATTTTGTACTTGACTATTTATTATTGAATAAATAAAAGGCATCTTTTCATTCATATTGTTTATGTGTCTATGAATCGTCCAAGAAATTAATAAGATGATGATACATATTCTCAAGAGTTGAGAATTTGAGCCATGTATCATTGGTGATTAATTTCTAAATGCTCCTGATCAATGGATCATCACGAGGACGGTGATCGATCCGATCAGTGCACAGATCACTTTCCTTCTGGATGGACGAGACTTGAGTCCACAGTGTAGGGACACTGAAGTGATAGTGCAGGTGCTTGTTAGAGAACAAGGGTACTGAGCGTGACCAAGACAAGAAGTCACTTGGATGTCTATCCACTCGTCAGTGACTTGCTTGATGTTGCAGTAGTGTGACTGGTCCTTTGACCTGCGGTGCTTCGGCTACTCACAGTGAGGTTATTGTAGTTTGACTGCATACATACATGGTCTCTAGCCATATGGGTCCATGCAGTGTAGATTGGCTGCAGTAGGTTCACTGTAGGAGTAGGGTATGCACCTATAAGGAATCTATCGACCTTGATAGAAGAGGAGTGATCCTATGTGATTTGTTAGACTGAGTTCTAAGACCTTGGCCAGGGCAGTAAGTGGAAAAGGAGTTTTTCATTATCGAACTCGAGTCGAATAAATCTTGACATATGACAGACGATGGGGTTTGACGAGTTGTCCATGACCTCCGTCCTGTAGGGATCCACGATAGTAGGACTGTATCACACGTTAACTGCACCTAGAGGTTCATCATTCCATTCTGCTGGGTAGCCACTACATGCTGCTAGGTGTCACTGGTGGATGGTGGGACTCATAGGGATTATCTTGATGATCGATAAACCCTAATGAGTTGAGTTGGAATCGTTCCAACCCATTGAAAGGAGTTTTCAATGATATAGTGATAGAGATCACAATATATCTCACTACCAGTCAGAATAGAACCTATGGGGTCACACACACTAGAAGTAGTGACCGATCCGATGGTTGAAAAGTGATTATGAATCACGAGTAATCAATTTGATTGATATGAAGTTGAAGAAGGAACAAAGGGAATTAATTAATTGGACTTAAACACAAATCCTACTTCGAGTAGGATTCCTAGAGTCCTAATTGGATTAGGACTGGGAATCCTAGTTGGAGTAGGACTGGAATTCCTATTTGGAATAGGATTCCTACAATCCTAATGAGATTAGGAATTTTGAATTAAAATTGGATTCCTACTTGGAGTAGGATTCCTAGAAATCCTAATTGGATTAGGACTTCGGATTCAAATAGAGTCCTAATTGGATTAGGACTAAAATTAAAATACATCCTAATTGGATTAGGATTCCTTAAGTCTAAATTAATTATTAATCTAATGAATCAACATGACTCCTAATTGGATTAGGATTGAAGAGTTCAATTGAGTCATGATTCATTCAAGTCCTAATTGGATTAGGACTAGCATAGATTAAACCCAATTTGGTTAAGCCTAATTGGATTAGGACTTAACCACATTAGGGCATCCAAATCCTTACCTAATGAGGATTAGGGCAACCATGAAGGAGGGGCACACGCCCCTCCTCCTTTCATATTGCTTGGTGCGGCAACAAGAGGGGCCGGCGCCCCTCTTGGAATTATTTCAAGGGAGCTCCTAAAAGTTAGGAGCTCCACTTGTTATTTAAAGAGGGCTTCATGGGGCTGACCTAATTCATGAGAAGGCTTCTTCCTTGCTGCCGTACGCCCCCTTCTTGCTCCTCCTTTGGTTCAGCCGCCAACAAGAAGAAAGAAAAGAAGAAGCTAAGGCGCCCTCCTCTTCCTCCTTTCCTCCTTCCAACGCAGGGAAAAGAAAGTAGGCTGCAGGGGCTTTGCTTCTTCCTCTTCTTCATTCTTCTTCCTCCTCTCAAGTGCAATCAAGAGTTGATTGAAAGAGAGGACATCAGCCATCAAAGCTATCTCTGCAAGGGAGCTAGCACCCCGGTGAGATAGAGAGCTTGGATCGGATCCTGCTTCGTGTGGATACCCGTAGAGGCCGGACGTTTGAACGGCTTCAAGCGAACCTTCTTCCAAAACCACGAATTCAGATTTGCGGTGATCATCTACCCGCGCAAGGTGAAGATTTGATCTTCCTAATAATTTTAAAAGTATTAATTCTTACCTAATTACGAAAGGTCTCGAAACAACGTTCATGTGATGAACGTCGAACCCGTGCATGCCGATTCCGCTGCCATCTGAAAAATTTTTGAAATATCAGCGGCATGGGCGGATTCCCAACAGTCCTTTCATCAGAGGAGAGATCCCTCAAATTTCTACAACAAGGACAAAGGTAAGGAGAGAGAAAGTGAGGGAATCGGTTGCTATGAGTGCAAGAAACCAGGATATTTCAAAATCGACTGTCCATTACTAAAGAAGAGCATCAAGCACAAGAAGAAGAAAGCTCTTGTCACCACCTTGACAGACTCCGATTCATCATCATCATCATCGGATGAGGAACAAGAGAAAAAGGCCAACTTCTGTTTTATGGCAAATAAAAATGAGGTAACATCTGAAACGTATTTAGATTTTATTTTTGATGAATTGTATGATGCTTTTAATGAACTAATGGATGAATATAAGACAATAAATCTTAAGAATAAAGAACTAAAACTAACTAATCAATCTCACTTCCATAAGTATGATAAATTAATTAAGGACAAGAATTTTATCATTAAAGAAAATTTAGAACTTAAAACAAGCAACCAAATGTTAATTCAAAAACTAATACCTTAATTAAAAATAATGAAAAACTAACCATGGAAATTTCAGAACTTAAAAACGGTAAACAAACTATAAAAGATAATCTCACAAAAGACTTAAATATACTAAAAACAGAAAAACAAAAGCTAACACAAGAGCTTGAAAAATACAAACCTATTGTTGAAAAGTTTACATATAGTTCTGAAAAATTGGAAATGATACTTAATAATCAACGAGCTGTGTTTAATAGAGCCGGTTTAGGGTATAAACCTAATAATAAGCAAAAGCTCCTTAAAAATTTCTTTGTGAAAGCAAGGGAAAGTAAAACTAAGAATATAACTTGTTTTGCTGTGGAAAAGTAGGACATAAAGCTAATGTGTGACCATAGGAAAGTATAAGCTAAAAGAAAAATTAAAATGGTTTGGGTTCCAAAAGAAACCAACATTACTAACCTTGGAGGACCCAAGAAAACTTGGGTACCTAAAATTGTATGATTTCCTTGTGTAGGAGTATCTTGCAGCCAAAGTCGACAAAAACTGTTGGTATTTGGATAGTGGCTGCTCAAGACACATGACGGGTGACAAGGAGCAATTCTTCACCTTAGAGCCTAAGAAGGGAGGTGCTGTGATATTTGGAGACAATAACCAAGGTCACATCGTTGGTACAGGTAAAGTATAAATCACCTCTTCAAC
Organism: Phoenix dactylifera; assembly: GCF_009389715.1. Lineage (NCBI taxonomy): Eukaryota > Viridiplantae > Streptophyta > Magnoliopsida > Arecales > Arecaceae > Phoenix > Phoenix dactylifera. The sequence continues at coordinate 55,228 of NW_024069275.1, forward strand.
CTTCGTTGATAATGTACGACTTGTAGATGGTCTTAAGCATAACCTACTTAGCGTTAGTCAATTATGTGATAAAGGTTTTGATATTTTGTTTAAGCCATCTTTATGCATCATAACCAACTCAATTGACAATGGATTAGTATTTAAAGGAATTAGACGTGGTAACGTCTATGTAGTAGATCTTGAAGATCTTGCTAAAAACAGTCCTTGCTTAGTAGCTAGTGATACTAAGGTTGATGATGCAAGTTGGTTATGGCACCGTAAATTAGGTCATGCAAGTATGGATACAATATCTAAGTTAGTTAAAAGAGATTCTGTAATAGGTTTGCCAAAACTAAAATTTGAGAAAAATAAAATTTGTGAAGCATGTCAATATGGCAAACAATCTAGGAGCTCTTTTAAATCCATAAATTGTGTCTCTACCTCTAGACCTCTTGAACTACTACACATGGATCTATTTGGACCAACTAGAACCACAAGTCTTGGTGGAAACAAATATGGTCTTGTTATTGTAGATGATTTTTCTAGATATACATGGGTCATGTTTTTAGCTCATAAAGATGAAGCATTTTCTGTATTTAAGAAATTTCATAAGGAAGTAACTAATGCAAGAAATGCTTCAGTCATAGCTATTAGAAGTGATCATGGAACGAAATTTGAAAATC
>NW_024069276.1:0-47958 GCF_009389715.1 Phoenix dactylifera
CTCACAAGTTATTTTAAATCAAAATTTTAAGCATAAACTTGTGTAGTTCATGGTTATGACATAGGCAAAGATATATTTTAGTTTGGGCAAACCATGAAACAATTTCTAAAAGCATAAGTCAATCAATACATATATAGACATGATATCAAGAAATTAATAATTAAAGACTTTAATCATGCCATAGTAAGATTTAAGTTAATGACTTTGCTTAGCTAATTTATGAGAGAGGTATCTAAAATTACCGATTCATTCTATATTCTTCAAGTCAAATTAGATTTCTTATGTGTGAACTTTTGGCTGAAGAAGGTCCTCTCTCTTGTTTGCATGTGAATGTTTATTGTATCTTATGTGGAGGTGTCTTTCAAGTTGAAATCTCTCATTTTCTTGCTCAAGGATCCTGCATTATTAACAAACTTCTTTTCTTTCTTGAAAGAAAGTCATTAGTTTCTTCAAGATACAAAACATTCATCCAACATATTTTTAACTAGATGACTCAATATAAGATATGACAATAGTTGAATGTTGAGTCACTTTACTCAAGAGATTGCCTAAATGTAAGCAAGCATATATCACTTGAACTAAAGAGATAGTTTCATTAACCAAGATGGTTCAAGGACAAGCATGTGAGGCAATAGAAAGATTCATCAAGATCAAATCAATTTCTTATTTTCAAAATCAATTTAGCTTAGATTCTATTTGCTTAAGATAATTATCAATGAGGCATGCTAGCTAAGTTTTGATCAAATTGCCTTAAACAATTATTTCTATCAAAATTCAGATTATGATTCATTTGTTATCAATAAAATATGATTCATTAGAGTTAGATTGAAGTCTCGCACAAGGGCACATAATGAGCATACAATCTGGTCTACTAGCTGTATGATGAAATACTTATTCTATCATGCTTCAATACAGCTTTAAAACTATAGATCTACTTTGCTCATCCTTTTCAAATTCTACAAGATGGGGTCATAGACATACCTTCTTCATGCCAATCTTCTATAAGAGTTTTCTTGTGGACTAACTTTGGTCAATGAAGATCCCCTTTCTTGTTTGTCTTAATTTGGAGTTCGAAAGAAAATGTTAATTCATTCATTATACATATTTCAAACTCACTTTGCATGAGCATAGTAAAATCTCCATATAAATTTTTTAGTAGAACCAAAAATGATGCCATCAATGTATGCTTTGAGCAAGCAAGATATCACAAATTCTTCTTTTTAATGTATAGATTTATTATTACTTTTTATCAAAAAGTTACTCAAACTTTTATATCATGCTTTTGATGCTTGTTCCAAATCATATATTGCTTTATCATATTTGTAATGAGTGTTTTCAAATAAGATGGTTATTTTACATAGATCTTTTTAATGAAATAACCACATAGGAGTGCATTCTACACATTCATTTGACAGAATATAAAGCTCATAAAGCAAGCAAATGATAATGGTGATCTTTACTTCTAATCATGCAAGAATTTCATCAAGATCTATTTCATCTTTTCTTGATTTAGTCTTTTAGTAGTCATCAATTTTTCTTCATTAAGTGCATTTCTGAAAAACTCAATTTGGTTCTAATTATTAACAAGTTTTCAGATTGTTATATGTAAAAGATTAACCATATATATATAATTTGATTTTAGTATCTTGATAATAAATCATTAGTCTCATAAAGAATAAAATGAATTGATATTTCTAAAACTAGAATCTTTTCATTGAATGTTCTATATGCATTGCTTGATGAATGATATCCAATGATAGAAATATTTTTATCAAATTTGGCATTATTTTCAAGAAACCATATCAAGCATAACATATACTCCTGAAAAATATAAAAGATATGCAACAGATCATTTTCTATTTTTCAGAAGATCAAATGGAGTTTTCATCAAAAATAGATCTAATAGAAACCATATATATGACAAGCAATGGTGATATCTTTTAACAAAAAAATCATTTAAGTAGATGACTATCATACAACATTGCCTTTTTCATTTCTTCAAGGATTCTATTAATCCTATTTTACTTATGGTGTTCTTAGTGCAGAAACAATTGTATTCAATATTATTTTCTGTGCACAACTTAATACAAAACTGGTTTTCAAAACTATGCCATGATACTTCTTTATTTTCATAGTTTGCAAACCTTTTTTATTTGAACCATTTTTGTGAGTTTGTGCCAATGTAGAAAATATTTCTATTTGAGTGCCAAGAACAAAACTAATGTAAGCTTTTGAAAACTTAGTGATGGAAACAATATCTTTAGATTTAGAAATTGATTTTTGTTTGTTTCCTTAATTAACATGCATAGCAAACTTTGACCTTTCAGAAGATAATCTAAGTAAGCCAATGGCAAGGTCTTTTGAGATTAAGTACATACTAGCATGAGTTGATTTTATATGCCAAAGATGGTTTCTTTAATCTTGGTATTCATAGTGCATATATTCAAAGGCATACCAAGTACACATTTTCATATCTATGATCAAATAAACAATAATGCCATGGATATAAACTTCTCAATCAAGCATATAGAGAATTCATAGTTATTCTTAATAAATTGATTAATCATTTAGCAACTTATCCAATAGTGAGTAAAGCATACTAAAATGAAGTGATTTGATATATTTCCAAAAGTATTTTCTATATCACAAAATTTGATCAATACTTGCAATTCATATATTAATCAAATACTAAAGCAAAAAAAAAATAATGATGAGACGCAAGGATTACTGATTTATTATTATTATTTTTTAATTACTTTTCATAAGTATATTTTAAGTTTCATTTTTTGACGTGTGTCTAGAACACCCATTTGTATGAAAGTTCTATTTGTTCCATGGGTATCTTGGCCATACCTATATCTACATCCTCATATTTTCATTTGGGTACCCAAGCTTGCTTGGGTCCTTGAGAGTTAGGACATATGGTTCCTTTTGGAACCCAAATTTGTTAAATTGTAATAACTTACCACTTGATTTAATTATGTTAGAACGATAGGTAAAGTTGTTATGCCCATTCTTTTCATGTTTGAAATAAGTTATCTTATTAATGATTTGCTTGACGAATTATAACCTTTTTCTTTAGGGATTCATTGCTAAGCGAAGGAGTCAAGCAAATTTTGATTTATCTAAAACAGCATGTTGGTTTTCAAACATCATTTTTAATCTTTCTGAACTTACAGTGAATTTGTAATAAAAGATTTTAATTGGTTGATTTCTTCACTTAAGTTTTGATTTTATTTTAATTAAATTCTGATTTTTCTGAATCAATTGTTCTGAATTTAACCTTAAGCTTTCCTTTTCAGACTTTAGTTTTTCTTGTATTTCAGCACTAGAATTTCTTTCTTTTGAAATTTTTTGAGTTAGTTTCTTAAAATTTTTATTCTTCACAGCTAATTTCTACATTCACCATACAAATCATGAAAAGCATTTAATAATTCATCATAAGAGAATTCTTCTTGAAATCATTTGATGTAAGAGTAGATTCAGATTTTACCTTGTCTTCTTGTGCTATAAAGCACAAGTTAGTTACCTCTTGTAGTTCCTTGGAGCTAATATCATCATTGTTGCTCCTAACTTTTATTTCTTGCTTGACTCTTTCTTGGTCAAGGCTTTTTTCCTTTTTATCTCTTTCTTCCTTTCTTCTTGCTTCCTTTTCTTCTTTGTCTTTAGGAAGCTTTTGAATCTTTCGGTGTTTGGGAATGGATCCTTGTTTTCATCACCGAATTCTTTATTTGTTGTTCTTTCTTCCTGATTTAGAGTGTTTCCTGCATGCTCAATGTTAGTCTTGCAATTATCCTTAAGTAATCTAACATGGGTTCCTCGAAAATATCATAAGTTGCTTCAAGAGAAATCCCATATTTGTTTGGCAGATGAGCATATACAGATTTGGTTGAAGATATTTTTATTAAATGCACAGTAGAGAAGGTTCATAGCCTTAGCATTTAGTTCAGCCAAATTTTTATCGAACATACTTTCAATCAATTTCGTGGGTGTGTGTAGGCCATTTGTTATGACATTCCATAACTCATAGTTTTGTGATTGAGTAAAGAATTTTCATTCTAGCTTTCTATTGAATATAGTTAGATCCATCAAACAGTGGAGGTCTGTTTGTGGAAAGTCCCTCAGCAAATAATACATTATGTGGGGTTGTCATGATCTTTGGCTCTAGTCGGTTAAGACTACAAATAATATTTGAGCACCTGCTCTGATACCACTTGTTGCCCAGTAGATCAACCCAAGAGGGGGGGTGAATTGGTCTTTTAAAACTTTTATACTATTTCTAAAACTTTTCAATTAATTATGCTAAGTTGTATAGATGCACAGTGGAATTTAAACTTAGCAACAGTTTGATTTATTGAATGAGACTTGATTAAGTAAATTAAATATGCTTGTAACTAAAGGATGCGCGGATAAGAGTTAAGCAAGCAATTTATCTAAGTAAGTAAGTGAGCAAGTTAGATAATGACAAAAAGCATCACAAACACAACAAACATATAGTGGTTCGGTGCACCCCAGCACCTACATCCACTCCCCAAGACCTCTTGGGAATTTCACTATAATCCTTCAGATTACAGCCGGTTGTTTTACAAGCTCACAATCCAACTTGTTGTTTTGCAAGATCACAACGAACTCGGTCAGTTTTCACAGGCTCACCGACTAGAACCAACCGATTGTTTTTCCGGGTTCACATCAAACCCAGTTGGTTTTTCCAAAGGCTCACCAACCACAACCTTACAACGATTGTTTTCCGGGTCCACAATCAACCCAGTTGGTTTTCCCAAAGGCTCACGAACCACAACCTTACAACGTTGGTTTCCCTTTGGCTTACCAACAAACCTTAGCCCCTTGATTCAATCCCTTGATTGAATCAAGTTACAAGATATTAGAACAAGAGTTTAAATCAAATACAAGCTTCTCAAATAAGCAAATATAGCAAATATAAACAAGTAAAGTAAAGAGAAGAAGCCCTCAACCAAATTTGTAAATGAAGGAACTCGGCTTCTTCTTTACTTGACCCTCTTCTGATTTTGCACGAAATAGAGGATCACCGAGGCAGCACACAGTTGGAGAAGAAGCTTTGGGATTCACTTGGATGCTCTTCTTCTCTCTCTTTACTTTGAATGACCCTTTTGTGCTTTTGGGAGATTTTTCTTATAATCTCTTTGAAATCTCTTTCCTAAATGTTCTCTCCCACTTCCATGCCATCCCCTAGCTCTCCTCTTGATTTTATAGCTTTAGATGTCGTGGAAACAAAAATCTAGCCGTTAGAGACAAAAATAGAGCCGTTGTGCACAGTCTGCAACTCCTGACACAGTGTCCGTTGGGATCGGAGTCGACTTGCTCGATCGGGAGTCGACTCGAGTGTTGCTGGAGTCGACTCATGCTGTACTGGAGACGACTCGGCCACTATTCAAAATTTGAAATAAAGTGCCGTCCCGTTCTGGAGTCGACTCAGCTGAACCTGGAGTCGACTCGGCCAATTGTCCGGAGATGACTTTTCCTTTTGGAGACGACTCGATCTTCAGAATTTCAAAATCATCCTCTCGATTGTTCTTCCTCGAGTCGACTCGGATTTCCTTGGAGTCGACTCGGCTCTCAGAGCCGGAAAGACAGGTCTTCTGTCTTTGAACTTGAATTGTCTTGGAGTCGACTCGGACTTTGCGGGAGTCGACTCGGCTCTCAGACACGAAATACCGATCTTCTGTCTTTGGAGTTGGACTGCCTCGGAGTCAACTCGGACTTTGCGGGAGTCGACTCGGCTCTCAGACACCGAAGTATCGGTCTTCTGTCTTTGGAGTTGAACTGCCTTGGAGTCGACTCGGACTTTGCGGGAGTCGATTCGGAACCATGGAGAGTCGACTCGGCACGCATCGGAGTCGACTCGAATTTTTCAGGAGTCGACTCGAGGACAATTCTTTTGAATTTTTCTTTTAGAATTTGCTCCTCCAGCTTGAATACTTTAAGCTTGATACTAGGGCCAATGAAGTGTGGCTTTCTTCCAACTCTTCTTGAGAGCTTTTGAGGCCTTCTTGTATTTTTCCAACTTGCTATGTTCCTTGCAAAACAAATTATCTTTCTTCTTGCAACACAAACATTAGTATTTATACTTCAAGGTTTTGTGATCATCAAAATCAATCTTGAAATCAATCTTTGGGTCATCAAGATTTAATATATTACATAAAAAGAAAAATTATAGAAGTTGAAGAACGGAGCTTAAAAATAACAGAAATTAAAAACAACAGAAATTAAAGCTTTAGCATAAATAAAACTCTCTATTAGACTAAAACTAAACACCTCAAAACAACATGCTCTCAAAATAAAACTCTTACTAAAAGAAATACATTGCTCTCAATTAAAATAAAAAAATAAGGATAACATGATACTCAAAACAGAACCACTAAACACAAATTAAGAATATAACCTCTTAAAAAAAAAACAACTAAAATAAAAAGAAAAAAAAAGAAACGTAATGCTCTATTTTCAGATTGAAAACAGAGCACTGCTCGTCCGCCTCCTTCCCGACTGCCAAGAACCCCTGTTTCCTTGGCCTCCATCGAGCTCCTCCCCCTTCTTCTTCTTCCCCCCTTCTTATAGCCCTTGGAGACGCGGTGAATATGGAAGATATTCACCGCGTGAAGAATGCAGTTGCCGGGACAAGGAGGAGAATGCGGAGGACGCCATTCACGGATGCGGTGGAGAGTGGCTGGCCGCGGGATCGACGAGGTGGCTTGGAGGGTGCCGTAGAAGATGGATACGGGGCGCTGGGATCACGGAATGCTTGATTCGTGGAGAAGATTGGGCGCTAATCCGCTCTGTGAACGCGGACGGATGAAGCAAGAGGGAGCTGATCGATGGCTCACGGACGGTTGGGATTGGATCCGGATGCATCACGGGCGGAAGCAGAGGCGGAGGAGCTGCAAACGGACGCTGGGATTCCAGGATTGATGGCATGAACGGAAGAAGATGAGATGGATTTCCTTCTTTGAGTGCCGGATTGGGAGAGCTTGGATGCGGAGGGAGAAGAGGAGGAAACGATCACGGCTTGAAGCTGAAAAGATGGACGGCTGCGATGATGGCGTGAAGGATTTGGAAGGGATGCCATGGCTGCAGGTGCGGACGAGTCACGAGATGCAGATACGGGTTGAGAGCTGGAGACGCATTTCGTAGAAGCTAGCACGGGGATGATGCTGATGCGGACAGTTGATGGTCTAGTGATGTTTTATTGAATGCAGGTTCGGATGAGACGTGGACGACCAGGATTTTATGCTTGCATGGCAGCTGGAAAATTTGTTGAGCTCGGGCTGCCGGGCATTGGGCTCAAACCCAATGTTATTGGGTTTCTTGGATTACTTGCACTCAAACACAAATACAACGTTAATTAATTAATTTTATCATTAATGATTAACTATAATACTAATTAAGATGGTACGACGATTGCACTTTTGTGCTCTCATCAGTTAGTATAAGATTTGCCTAAACTCTTTAGTCCATTTATGATATCCGTAAATCTAGTGAACATTTCAGTTATGGACTCAGTGGACTCCATTTTAAACAATTCATATCTATGTACTAGCATATTTATTTTTGACTCTTTAACTTGATTAGTTCCTTCATGTGTGACTTCTAGTCTATCCCAAATTTCTTTACATGTAGATATTCTATTGAATTCACTTACATCTAGAGAGCACTAAAGTACATTAGTGGCTTTAGCGTTTAGTTGCGCTAGTCTCTTATCACTGTCATCCCAATCTATTTCAGGTTTAGGAATGATTGTGCCCTCTATGCTAATTATGGGTGTGTGTGGTCTTCTAGTTATAATATTTCACAAATCATAATCTAGAGCTTGAATAAATATCCTCATCCTAGCTTTCCAATATGTGTAGCTTGTGCCATTAAACAAGGGAGGTCTATTTGTGGATTGCCCCACGCTTATAGAACATCCTACTTGGGTTGCCATGATCTTTGGCTCTTGATCGTGGGATCAATAAATACTATGAGAGCACCTATTCTGATACCACTTGTTGCCCTAGGTGACAAGCCAAGGAGGGGGGGTGAATTGGTTTTTCTAAGTTTTTAATCCCTTAATCAAATTGATAGATGAATGGGTAGTTTAGCTAATATTAATTGAGTGCATGTAGTGAAATTAGAAAGGTATACAATACAAACACACAAGAAATATAGTAGTTCGGTGCTCTCCTAAGCACCTACGTCTACTCCCCAAGTATTTTCTTGGAAATTTACTATAATCCCGTGGATTACAGTTGGATTGTTTTCTGGGCTCACAATCCAAAAGCCTTTACACTTTGGTTTTTCGGGATCACCAATAACCTACGTTGGTTTTGCGGACTCACCAACAACCTACAATATTGGTTTTACGGGCTTACCAACTAACCTTACAACAAGATTAATAAGTAACAAAAGAGAGCTCCTAAGAGAGCAAATAAAGCAATTATAAACTACAAAGAAGAGTTTAGAGAATGTTTATCGCTTTGGAGGAGATATTCTCTTCTTTGTCAAGCTTGCTTCACTTCACAAGGATTGGTGGAGCTATTGATGACTCTTTGAAACTGCTCAACAACTTTCTTTTGGCCCTTTCGATGAAGCAATTGAATGAGGCTTTCTTTCTAGGGTTTGCTCTTGAATATTCTTGTTTAATGTCAAAAGTTGTTTTCCTCTGATGAATAGTGTCTCTTAAATACCTCCCCAACATCTATTGGTTACTCCCCAACTGTTTGAATTGAAAAACTAGCCGTTTCTAGCCGTTGGGAGCTTAAAAAGTACTTATGCAGAACTAGCCGTTGGGCTGTCACCCGTGCTGGGGTCGACCCAAGCTTTTTTAGGGTCGGCTCAAGTTACTGTTCATCAGCCTTGGGGTCGACTCAAACTTCTCTGGGGTCGGCCCCTGCTACAGTGGGGTCGGCTTTCTTAGGAACCACAGAACCTTGTTTTTCTGACTATTTTTACTAGGGTCGACTCATGCTTTCTTGGGGTCGACCCATGCCACAGTGGGGTCGACCGATGCTACAGTGAGGTCGGCCCTCTTAGGAATTTCAGAGATATGGTTTTTGAACACTCGTCCTAGGGTCGGCTCATGTTCACTTGGGGTCGGCTCCACTGGGGTCGGCTCAAGTCTTCCAGGGGTTGGCCCTCTCAGTAAATTTCAGAGAGTTGTTTTCTTTGAGGTTGCAAGTTGGGGTCGGCTCAAGGATACTTGGGGTCTGCCCTAGTTACCATTCATCTGTGCCATTTTTGCAAGTAAGTGCCACATCGTTCCAAAATGTGCCAGGGACTCCACCTCTTCTGGGGTTGACTCCTACTCTGTGCCAAGTGTGTCACTTGTAGAAGGAGGAAGCATTAGGCTTCCAATCTTCATTTTACTATTGTAATTGTTCTCTTATGCAATCCATTAATTTTTCTTTTATGCAATTCATATTTTAGGTTAAATTTAATTTCTGCAATTTATTTTTATGCATTCAAGAATTCTTGTTTTAGTTGCAATATATGAAATTTTCTTTCATGCAGTTTATGTTTCAGGCTTCAATCTTCCTAAGCACTGTTTTCATCCATGCCAAAGTTTTCCTTTGAATAGTTAAATATTTTATTAAATTTATAAATGCTCTTCTATTCTGAGTATTTGTCTTTTCGTTATTTTCAAATGGAAAACCTTCTCTGGCAGACTAGAGAATCATTTAACATCCTCAAAGTAATGTTTTTCTTTTGTTATTCAAAAATTGATTTTGAATCCGAGTGAACGTTCTAATTTTTATGCAACTCCGATCGCCTTCCTGTGGATCGACCTCTTACGACCACTATTCTTCGAGTAGAAAAGATAAGAGTATAATTAAATTTAACTTTTGTTCGTCGGTTCTAACAACGATCTGTCTAGCATATTTTTAGGTAGACAGAAATCGGACGAACAGAATTTTGGCGCCGTTGCCGGGAAGGCAAATCGAGAAGCAAGAACGATCATGAAGATCAAATCAGATTTTGGATGCCCGAAGTGAACGGGTAGTAAGTTTTTATTTTATTATTTTTAGTTAATAATTTTGTAGTTATTAAATTCTGAAATTTGAAATTCGAAAAAAAAATTGAAAAAAATTGAAAAAAATTTTCAAAATTCAAAAATTCAAAAATTTAAATTCAAAATTTGAATTCTGAAATTCGAAATTTGAACTTTAAATTTAAAAAAATAAAATAAAAAAATTCAAAAAAAAATAAAAAAAATAAAAAAAAATCTATATTATTTTTGCTAGTAATTGATAAGGTGCAATCCCCCGAGGTGATCATACCTCTATTGGGGCTCCTCACGGAGTAATCTCCAGAGCTTATTCAACGGGCATTCGGAGATTGACTGACGCATAAGGATTGTGTTTAGTTTACATTCAAGTTATTACTAAAAAAAAATTTAAAAAAAATTAAAAAAAAGTAAAAGTAAAAAAAAAAATGCTTCTCATTTAATCAATACAACCTAATGACATTGTATAAACTTTAAAAAAATATTGATTATTTGCTGCATTTAGCATTAAGCACTTGCATAAAATAATTTAAGGGCAAAACCCATTAAAAAGATAAGGTCGGGAAGTCATTACCTGTCCTTAGCCCAAAAATCACCACCTTGCATACTTATCCTAAGCCAAATTAAATTAAAATCAAATTAGACGTTGGCCTTAGGGTTTTCGAGCTCAATTAGGCTCTTGGAAAGAAGCGGCTGAAAGCCACTCCAGTGAGAATTTAGTAATTGGTGATGTCTAGGAAAGTTTTACAACAGTGAGAACTGTTACAGGTATTGTGATATCGGTGTATCCCTTCTGGCACCACCACACACCCCGGGACTTTCCTGGTCACTGGTTACTGGATCACTTAACTGGTAAGCTCAAGCTTAATCTAAAAGAGAGATTAGGAGCTGACTAATCTAGAGAGAATTTCAGAAACTTTTTTAATCTGATAAGTCTCTGTGCAACTAGATTTAAGAAGCTACTAAACCTCACTTAGTTCTAAGGCTAATAGGATCAAATTGTTGTGTGGTGTTGGTTGTGGTCAGCTGTGTCTAGCCCTTCTTTTCTTTTAGGATTTCGTTTAGGAGTCGAGTCTAATTAAGTTGTGAATAGTATATGCATGGTAGAAAATCATTAAGGGGTAAGTTAACACCATTTAACCCAGAGGTTGGAAAAAAGTATCGTCATATCCGACGAATTATTGATCAACCACCAATCTCTACAATGGGTGATCATATTAAAATCCTGAATGAGTTATTCGCTCCTGCATCCGCTAGTCCACCTACAGTGTTGCCAATAAATAACGCAGCCCAATTTGAAATTCGGGCTGCGACAATAAATATGCTACCCAATTCCATGGGTTTTAAAGGAAGGCAACCCAACATGTGAATATTATAAAAGAAAAAAAATCATCAAAAAAATAATAATGAATAAATAATAATAATAATAATAATAATAATAATAATAATAATAATAATAAATTACTAACATACAGGTATGGGGGTTTTTGGCCCCAATTGTCACTTTACCCACCCATATCAGGTAACTTCTCCTCTGTCCCATTACTGCTTTAAATTTTCTTTAACATTGAGGACAATATTAGATTTAGGTATAGGGGTGAGAATATTTTTGATATTTTTTTTATATACAAAAAAATATCAAATTAAAATTAAAATTAAAATTAAAAAAAAAAGAAAAAAAGAGAGAGAGAAGGGACTTTCAAATTTTTAACTCAAGATATAATCTTTTTAGCTGTATAAACTAGGAATTGCTTTGACAATAGCTTTGAGTTAAGGAATATGATAGCAGTTCTAGCTTGAGTTTTCGTCCCACCTATCTTCTGCTAATATGATACAAGATGATTTAGCACCTACACGTAAGCACATGAATAGTGGGGTATGTATACTTGCAACTAATATGAATACTTTTAATTTTTGGGATAATTTAAAGTTATATGTGGATGAACACCCTAATCAAAAAAAAAAGAAAAAAAAGAAAAAATAATAATAATAATGAGTTTATTTTAAGTCTTCTCACTGAGTAACCGGGCCTCTTGCCTGGCAAGCAGCGAGTATTCGCGTAAAAGGTAAGAATGACTGAGATTAAACTCTGAGTGACTAATTTGGCCTTAAAGCCTAGTTAACTTGAGTTATTAAGCCTGTTAGGGTGTCTCTACACCTAGTGCCCTGAGCCATCTGGATCGGGAGTCATTGGCCTAACACTCGCTACATGGGTCAGCTAGAAAGCTTATTAAGGCTAGATATTGCACAAGTCATTCTTCTTAGCATTCAGTCTGATAAAAAAATAAAATAAATAAATAAATAAATAAATATGGGGTGTTCATTACCATTTAACTCTAGAAAGTCTTGAAAATTAGAGTGATCATGTTGGAAGTAAGTGAAAGCCACTCATTTATATGATACTATCTTGCACCTCACTACATTCTTGACTTGTTAGCAGATAGATGGGGAGTAATAGAACTTGAGTCTACTTAAATATGATAGCAATAAGTCTTTATTGTCCTTGCAATTCTAAGTTCATACAGTAATGCTTGTTCAAATTTCGAGTTAAAAATTGGAAATCTCTGACTGATGAAGTTTGTGGGTAACTTCACTGCAAACCCTCACGAGACAACACTTGTCCACTAGGGTAACCTAGGGGTTTAAAGGCTTGTTGCACGTGCTAAGTGCAATCGTGATTCCCTACGAAAATGGGTACATATCTTAGTTTTGTGTATTTAGTTTAAAAAAAAAAAAAAGAAAAAAAGAGAGTTATAAGTTAGACTAAATCTTTTTGTGCCCTCATTTTATCGTTTACTTGTTAATTGCTAGAGACTAGCAATAAGCTAGTTGAGGGGTGTGATGAGAGCACAAAAGTGCGACCTACATGTCACTAAAATTAGTGTTATTGCTAACCGATAATGATAAATTCACTAGATTAATATTATATTTAGGTTTGACACAGATTATCATAAATTAGAGATAAAATGCACATTGAGTACAAATTTGACTTCAAAAGGATCCCTTCCCAGATCCGACCCGGTTGAAGATCGGGTCGGGTCCGAGTCAGGTTCGGGTCCGAATCAGGTCCAATTTCTTTGTGCTTTTGGGAAAGAATTTTGGGCAAATTTAATTTGGCCATATCATAACTATGAGGTGCTGGGTAACCCATGACTTGAAAGACTTGCAATAGACCTCCAGTCAGAACAAATGATCCGTGACGAACTGAGTCCGTCCGTTTACAAACCAAATTTCACATCACACTATTTGTTCTTTTTTATCTATATGATTGAACTTGGTGTCTCCCAGCTCCCATCTCAGAACATCTTCCATCTTCGTCGATCCCACAGCATCCCGTGGCCTCGCATCCAAGCACCTGTGCCAGCTCCCGTCGGATCCCCAGCATCACGCATCCATCTTCCTCTTCCGCTTCATCATCGGCGCCCTCCTAGCATCCCACGAAGCTCACGCGCTCGTCCGAGTCTGCCTCCTCCGAGATTCCTCCCAGCGTATCACCCTTTCGGATCCGGTCATTCGAGACGTGACCCCGTGATCCATGACTCCTCCTAGCAAAGATCTCGGATGACTCCCCTCTTTCGTGATGCCATCAACGCCACAGCATCCCCATTTCCTCCTCTTCCGGCCACAGCAACGGATTCCCAGCATCCACGCTCGCCTCCTTCCTTCCGCGACAGCATCCCACGTCTGTCCTCCCCCTCGATCCCGCTTCCATGATCCAAGCATCGCGTCCGGCACATCCAAAGAAGGAATCCCGAGCCGGAATCCCAGCATCCCTCCTCTTCCGCGATCGATCCCGCACCGCGTCTCCCTCTGCATCGCGATTTCCAGCATCCCGGATGACACGCAGCCCGTCCAATTCAGCAGCCATGCGTCCGTGATCAACATCCCGGCCTCTTCCATTTTTAGCCATCAAGGAGCCCGTGAAGCCAGCCTTGATCTTCTTCAACCTTCCGCGCATCCCTCACGCGATCAGCGGTCGTCCTCTTCTTTCCCCATTTCAAAAATCCTCCCGAGATCTCGCACCCGTTCCATGCTCGGGTGATCTATAAAAAGGGGAGGATGAGGGAGGAGGAGGGGGAGGAGGGGAGCTCTCGGCGAGTGGCCGGTGGGTCCAAGGCGGGTGGTCGGCGAGCCCAAAGAAAGGAGAAAGAAGAAATAGAGCATTGCTCTGTTTCTCTTGGGAAGAAGAAAGAAATAAAAAAATTATTATTTTATGTTGAGGGAGAAGCTTATTTGTTTTATTTTTTTTTTATGTTATTTGTAAAAGAGAAGAAACATTAGGTTTCTAATCTCCACTTTTATTTGTAAGAAACATTTCTTTTTCATGCAATCCTTGTTCTAGGTTTAAGTTAATTTCTGTTTTTTTTAATATGCAATCTTTTAATTCTTCTTTGATGCAATATATTAAATTTTCTTTTATGCAATTTATGTTCTAGGGTTTTGATCTTCTTAGCACTTGTTTTCATCCATTTTAATTTATGCAAAAACTTTCTTTTGAGTAGTTAAACATTTCATGAATTTATAAATGCTCTTTGATTTCTAAGTACTTGTCTTTTTTATTATTTTTAAATAAAAAAAAATTCTCCGGTAGACTAGAGAATCCATCAACATCCTCAAAATAATGTTTTTCTTTTATCATTCAAAAATCGATTTCAAATCCGAGTGAACGTTCTAATTTTTATGCAACTCCAATCGCCTCCCTGTGGATCGACCTCTTACAACCGCTATTCTTCGAGTAGGAAAGGTAAGAGTAAAATTTAAATTTAACTTTTGTTCGTCGGTTCTAACAACGATCTGTCTAGCATATTTTTAGGTAGACATGAATCGGACCAACAGGATTCGGTCTCGAATATCCTCCCACCCATTCTTGAGCTACCGGGATGTGCTGGACCGAGCCTTGAAGGTTGAGGCTGACCTGATACGGTCCAGAAGAGAGAGAGATGACCTGAAGAGGACCCGATCATCGGGAGGGCAAAGTAGTGGGTCCGGAGGCAGCAAGGGGTCTGTGCCCAAGAAGAGACAGAGCAGAAGCTGCCCCACTTGTGGCAAAAATCACGGTGGTACCTGCTTGAAGAAGATCGAGGCTTGTTTTTCTTGCGGGCAGATAGGACACATCGCCCGCGACTGCCCGAGCCGGAAGAGGAATGAGCCCAGATGTACTGCACCGGAGGACCAGAGATCGAGAGGTAGCCCTCAGGTTTTCGTACTGACTCATCAGGATGCCAGTGCTAGCGATCAGGTGGTGATAGGTACACTTTCAGTCAACTCGGCCCCTGCCCTCATTCTATTTGATTCTGGTTCTACTCATTCTTTCGTATCAATTAGCTTTTTCAGGCAACTACATAACATATCTGAGAAATTAGTAGAACCATGGCATGTTGCTACACCCCTTCAGAAGACTGTAATTGTTGACACTAAACACGAAGGCTGCATAATTCAGATAGGGGAAAAAGAATTAGAGACAAATCTTCTGCAGCTTCACATGCAAGACTTTGATATTATTTTGGGCATGGACTGGATGTCTCAGTACCACGCCCATATTGATTGTTACCATAAAAGAGTGGTATTTCGAATACCAGGGGAGCAAAAAATTTTCTTTCAGGGCGACACACCCCTTCGAGGTAGTCCTACACCGCATTTCATTTTCGCTTTGAAAGCTGGAAAGGCTCTGAGAAAAGGGTGTACGGCCTATCTGGCCTGTGTAACAGATACCCAAAAACAGATCAAACTGGAAGACATTCTAGTAGTCAGGGAATACTCGGATGTTTTTCCGGATGAATTACCGGGATTACCCCCAGACCGAGAGATCGAATTCACTATCGACTCGCACCAGGAGAGGGGCCAGTCTCCAAGGCTCCTTATCGGATGGCCCCTACTGAGTTAAGGGAATTGAAGATACAACTACAAGAACTCCTGGACAAAAAATTTATCCAGCCCAATGCGTCGCCATGGGGAGCTCCTGTCCTATTTGTCAAAAAGAAAGATGGGAGCATGCGACTATGCATCGATTACTGGGAATTGAACAAGATAACAATAAAGAACAAATATCCTCTGTCCCGGATCGATGACCTATTCGATCAACTGCAAAGTGCCCAAGTCTTCTCCAAGATAGATTTGCGGTCTGGTTACCATCAGTTGAAGATCAAAGCTGATGATGTGCCAAAGACAGCATTTTGAACCAGGTACGGGCACTACGAATTTCTGGTTATGCCTTTCGGACTGACCAATGCTCGGGCTGCATTTATGGACTTAATGAACAGAGTCTTTAGGCAGTATTTGGATCAGTTCGTGATAGTTTTCATCGACAACATTCTGATATACTCAAGAAGCTGGAAAGAACACGAAGATCATCTGAGAATGGTACTACAGACTCTTCGGGAGAAAAGATTATATGCCAAACTGAGTAAATGTGAATTCTGGTTGGACAATGTAGCATTTCTCGGTCATGTGATCTCCAAGGATGGAGTGTCGGTGGACCCCAAAAAGATAGAAGCAGTGGTGGATTGGCCTTGGCCCACCAACGTCAAGAAAATCAGAAGCTTCTTGGGATTAGCCGGGTATTACTAACGATTTGTAGAAGGATTCTCCAGGATAGCCACTTTCTTGACCCGTTTGACTAAGAAGCGGCCCAAGTTTATCTGGGACGACAAGTGTGAGAAAAGCCTTTAGGAGCTTAAACAAAGGTTAGTATCTGCCCCAATTCTAATATTGTCATCCTTAACTGGAGAATTTACCATCTATAGTGATGCTTCCAAGAACAGGCTAGGTTGTGTGCTGATGCAAGACGGCAAGGTAGTAGCCTATGCCTCAAGATAGCTGAAATCCTATGAACAGAATTACCCGACCCATGATCTAGAGCTAGCTGCAGTGGTGTTCGCCTTGAATCTTTGGAGACATTATTTGTATGGCGGACACTGTGAAGTGTACACCGACCACAAGAGCCTAAAATATATATTCACCTAGAAGGAATTGAATATGAGGCAAAGAAGGTGGTTGGAACTCCTGAAGGATTATGATTTGAGTATTAAGTACCACCTAGGGAAGGCCAACGTGGTGGCTGATGCTCGAAGCAGAAAGTCAGTAGTGGGCTCCGCCGCATTACTCACCACTCAACCACAGATTCAGAAGGATCTCGACAAACTGCAGGTTGAGGTGGTTACCCGAATTGCAAGAAGTCTGCTGGCCACTTTGAGTATACAAGCAATATTGATCGAAAGAATAAAAGTCACCCAGCAGTCTGATGAGCACACCTGTTAGCTCAAGGACGAGGTGGAGAAAGAATTGCGACCCGAGCTCCAAATCCACCCAGATAGCACCCTGAGGTTTGGCCACCGATTGTGTGTTCCAGCAGATCTTGACCTGAGGAAGGAAATACTGGAAGAGGCCCACCAATCCCGTTTCTCCGTCCACCCTGGCAGTACTAAGATGTACAGGGACCTTCGGGAACATTACTGGTGAAAGGGGATGAAGAGAGAGATAGCTGAGTTTGTGGCCCGATGTTTGACCTGCCAGCTAGTAAAAGCAGAGCACCAGAGGCCAGCAGGGTTACTAGAACCAATAGAAATCCCAGAATGGAAATGGGAGCATATTACTATGGACTTTGTTACAGGGCTCCCCAAAATATTAAGGAAGAATGATGCAGTGTGGGTGATTGTTGACCGCCTCACAAAATCGGCTCACTTCCTACCTTTCAGGATTGTACCCCTTTGGACAAGCTGACTTAATTATATATCGATGAGATTGTGCGCCTGCACGGGGTGCCAGTGAGCATCATTTCTGATCGCGACCCCTGATTCGTATCCAGATTCTGGGGAAGCTTTCAAAAGGCTATGGGCACCGGACTGAGAATCAGTACAGCATATCACCCCCAGACCGACGGCCAGTCAGAGCGGACAATCCAAATTCTGGAAGACATGTTGAGGGCATGTACTGTGGATCTGGGTGAAAATTGGGATAGTCATATACCTCTAGTGGAGTTTGCTTATAACAATAGTTACCATTCCAGCATTCAGATGGTCCCATACGAAGCCCTCTATGGGAGGAAATGCCGATCCCCCCTACATTGGGATGATGTCGGGGAGCGGAGAATGCTGGGGCCCGAACTGGTCCAGCACACAAGAGACAAAAGTACTTCTGATTAAGCAAAAGCTTCAGGCTGCCCAGGACAGACAGAAAAGATGGGCTGACAGAGGAAGGAGGGCCTTGGAATTTTTGGAGGGGAGCTTTGTCTTCCTAAAAATTTCTCCATCGAAGGGTATTACTCGATTCGGAAGACACGACAAGTTAAGTCCTCGCTACATCGGCCCGTTCGAGGTTCTTGCCAGAATAGGCAAGGTTGCCTACAAGTTGACCGTACCTCCAGAACTATCAGGTGTACACAACGTCTTCCATGTCTCTTTGCTACGGAGGTACATCCCGGATCCCAGCCATGTGGTGCCCCATGAGCCTCTGCAATTAAATAAAGATTTAACATATGAGGAAGCTCCCCTGCGCATCATAGAAAGAGCAAATCCTCCGAAGGCGCACCATTCCCTACGTTAAAATCCAGTGGACCAATCACACTGAAAGGGAAGCTACCTGGGAACTGGAGGAAGAGATGCGTCAATGTTACCCTCAGCTCTTCGAGAACCGAGGTATGTTTAATTTCGAGGACGAAATTTATTTAAGGAGGTGATGAGAGCACAAAAGTGCAATCATCGTACCATCTTAATTAGTATTATAGTTAATCATTAATGATAAAATTAATTAATTAATGTTGTATTTGTGTTTGAGTGCAAGTAATCCAGGAGACCCAATAACATTGGGTTTGAGCTCAGCTCATCCCACCGAGCCAGCTCTCCCATACCATGCAAGCAACCAGTCGGCACGTCTCAGCCAGCCTTCCGCATCAGGCATTCGTCTGCGTCCCTACCACGTCCATGCCACGTCCCTGATCGCCTTCCATTTCGGTGCCCATTTCGAATGCAATCCAGCCATCTTCTTCTTCCTCCCGCAATGCATCACGACCGTCCATCTTCCAGATCAGATCAAGCTTCATCCCATGTAGAAACAGGGAGAAGAAAGGATCCCGCGCCCATCCGCCCATGCGCGTCTCCTCCCTTCCTATTTCAAGCCGTGATCCCAGTTCTTCCCGTGATCCCAGCTTCCACCGTGGTCCAGCCTCCCACGCCTGTTTCTCTTCCCAGTAGTCCCACAACATCCTCCGCGTCTCCTTCCTTCCGCGCCCAGTAGCCTGCGTTCTTCACGTGGTGAGCGTCCGAGCTCCATGGGTCATCGCCTCCTCACAACATCCCGTAATCCCAACATCCGATTGCAAGCATCCCGTAATCCCAGCGTCCGACTGCAAGCATCCCGTGATCGGCTCCTCCCAACGCCCGGATCCACGCTCCTCCCAGCTTCTTCCGCTCGACCCAACGCGATCACAGCTCCATCCCAGCGTCTCTTCCGTGTCTCCTTACGCGATCAAAATCCCAGCTCTTCCATGCCATGAACGTCCCAGCCGGCACATCCAAAGAAGGAAACCCACGGATCAGCCCGTCCGCATTCATCTTCCGACCCAGCAATCTCCCAACAATCAAGCCATGATCAGCTCCATTCCGTGATCAACGTTCCCAGCTGTCTCCCGAAATCCCAATGCTCTGCAATCACCGTGCTGCCAGCTCGTCCCCAACGCGTCTCCAAAGGCTATAAGTAGAGGGGAAGAAGGTAGGAAGGAGGGGGGGGAGCTCTCGGCTGGGTGTTGAGCCAAAGAACAGGGGAGAGAGGGAGCTTGGTTCGGTGGGGAGAGAAGAAGAAACAGAGCATTGCTCTGTTCTTGGAAAGAAGAAAGAAAAAAAAATATATATATATTCTATGTTGAAGTTCCACCGTCGGAGAGAGAGGGAGAAGAAAAGTGATTTGTTTTTTTTCTTTTTCTTTATTTTATTTGCAAAAGAGAAGGAGTATTAGGCCTCTAATCTCCATTGTTATTTGTAATCGATTTTATTTTTATAAAATCTATCATTTCTTTTTCATGCAATCACTGTTCTAGGTTCAGTTTAATTTTTCTTTTTTTTATGCAATCTTTTTAATGTTTGCTTTATATACAATATATTAATTTTCTTTTATGCAATCCGTGCTCTAGGTTTAGTTTAATCTCTGCAATTTATTCTGAAATTCTTGGTTTTAAAATAACTCTAAAATTAATCTTTGTTATTCGACTGGTGATTTTAATTCATATTCTGTCTTTAGAAATCGACCCCTACTCTGCATCCAATTTTAATTGCAAAGTTTTCTTTCTTCCCTTTGTTTATTTTCAATTAGAAAATATTCAACATCCCCGACGTAATATTTTTCTTTTGTTATTCAAAAATCAATTTTGAATCCGAGTGAATGTTTAAATTTTTGTGCAACTCCAACCACCTCCCTGTGGATCGACCTCTTACAACCATTATTCTTCGAGTAAAACAGGTAAGCGTAAAATTAATTTAAACTTTGTCTGTCGATTCTAACAACGATCTGTTTAGCATATTTTTTAGTAAATAAAAATTTGACAATAAAATTTTGG
Organism: Phoenix dactylifera; assembly: GCF_009389715.1. Lineage (NCBI taxonomy): Eukaryota > Viridiplantae > Streptophyta > Magnoliopsida > Arecales > Arecaceae > Phoenix > Phoenix dactylifera. The sequence goes on from NW_024069276.1 coordinate 20,562, forward strand.
CGCCGTTGCCGGGGAGGCAAATCAAGAAGCAAGAACGATCACGAAGATCAAATCGAATTTTGGATGCCCAGAGTGAACGCACTTCGGTAGTAAGTTTTTTTTTATTATTAATTTTTCTTGTTTTGATTATTTTTAGTTAATAATTTTGTAGTTATTAAATTCTGAAATTTAGAATTTAAAGTTTAAAAAAAATTAAAATTCAAAAAAAAAGATAATTAAAAATTGAAAAAAAATCCCAAAATTCTAAAATTTAAAAATTTAAATTCAAAATTTGAATTCTGAAATTCGAAATTTGAAATTTAAATTTTTTTTAAAAAAGGTTAAAAATTAATTAAATTAAAAAATTAATAAAAAAAATTATTATTTTTGCTAGTAATTGATAGGGTGCAATTCTCCGAGGTTATCATACCTCCATTGGAGTTCCTCATGGAGTAATCTACAGAGCTTATTCAACGGGCATTCGGAGATTGACTGACGCATAAGGATTAGTTTTAAATTTACATTCAAGTTATTCCTATATAAAAAAATTTTAAAAAAAAATTTGCTTGCTCATTTAATCAGTACAACCTAATGACATTGCATAAACTTTAAAAAATTATTGATTATTTACTGCATCAAGCATTTGCATAAAATAATTTAAGGGCAAAATCCATTAAAAAGATAAGGTCGGGAAGTTATTACCTGTCCTTAGCCCAAAAATCACCATCTTGCATACATATCCTAAGCCAAATTAAATTAAAATCAATTAGACATTGGCCTTAGGGTTTTCGAGCTCAATTAGGCTCTTGGAAAGAAGCGGCTGAAAGCCACTCCAGTGAAAATTTAGTAATTGGTGATGTCTAGGAAAGTTTTACAACAGTGAGAACTGTTACGGGTATTGTAGTATCAGTGTATCCCTTCTGGCACCACCACATACCCCGGGACTTTTCTGGTCACTGGTTACTGGATTGCTTAACTAGTAAGCTCAAGCTTAATCTGAAAGGGAGATTAGGAGCTGTCTAGTCTAGAGAAAATTTCAGGAACTTTTTAACCTGATAAGTCTCTGTGCAACTAGATTTAAGCAGCTACTAAACCTCACTTAATTCTAAAACTAATAGGGTCAGATTATTGTGTGGTGTTGGTTGTGGTCATCTGTGTCTAGCCCTTCTCTTCTCTTAGGATTTCGTTCATTTTAGGAGTCAAATCTAATGAATTGTTAATAATGTATGTATGGTAGAAGGTCATTAAGGGATAAGTTAACCCCATTTGATCCTGAGATTGACAGAACTTTTCATCACAACCTGCGAACTGTAAACCAACCGCCAATCTCTACAATGGGTGAACATATTAGAACTTTGAATGAGTTGTTCGCACCTGCATCTGCTAGTACCCCTACTTGCATAGTATTATCAATTAATAATGTAGCCCAATTCGAGATTTGGGCTGCAATAATAAACATGTTACCCAAGTTTCATGAGTTCGAGAGTGAACAACCCTATATTCATCTAAACAAATTTTTGACAATCTGTCAAATGTTAAGAAATCAAAACTTAGATGAAGAGGGTATTAAATTAAGGTTGTTTCCTATGACTTTAGAGGATCGTGCCGCTGCATGGCTGTATTCTCTTGCTTCTAATTCCATCACATCATGGGAACAACTATCTAGGAAGTTCATGGCTAAATTCTATCCCATGGTAAAGACTGAAAAAATTAAGGATGCCATAAGAACTTTTAAAAAAAAATCTAAGGAGGAATTTTTCCAACTTTGGAAAAGATTCCATGATCTTTTGGTCAAGTGCCCGCACCATGGGCTTGACAAGGCTGATCTAGTCCACTTCTTTTATAAAGGACTAACTCCGACACATAGAAACATGATTGAGTCCATGCACAAGGGTAGGTTCCTGAGCCAAACCTCGGATCAAGCCTATAAATTTCTTGTTGACTTAGCCGAGAACGCCCAAAATTGGAGTAGCTATGGTGAGGAAGTAAATAGAGATGAGTTCGGGTCTAGAAAATCAGGTAATTATGAAATGAAAGCAGACCCAGAACTCAAAAATGTCATGTCCAATCTGGTGACTGGAATGAACAACTTAAGTAAAAACTTTGATGCTTTCACTGTTTCCACTAGCTCGAGTTCATATAAAGAGTTAAATCCCATCATGAAAGTGGAACACGAGCCACATGACTTATGTATCTTGCGTAACAATTCTGAGCATTTAGTGGAATGTTATCCTAGTTTACCCAATATTAAGGCTGAGCAGGCAAATGCTCTAAACTCATATAGTGCCTTCAAGAAGCCCACTCCCAATTCATTCAGCCCAGTCTACCACCCTGATAATAGGTTCCACCCAAATTTCTCATACAAGCAAAATGAACCTATTCAGCATCAAGGTGGTCCACCAGATTTTCGGAGGAACTTCTCCCGGATAGGTCCATCACAAATGAACCAATATTTGGTTCCATATGTACCTCCTTACAATACCCCTATCCCACAACAATCTTCACCATTAGAAACCATGATGGCTAACATGATGAAACAATAACAAGATTTTATCCAACAGCAACAATAGACCAACATGGCTCAAACCCAGACTAACCAATTCCATGCGCAAGCAATTGCAAAACTTAAGGTTAGTCTAAACCAAATAGCAAACTCTCTAGAGGATAGCAAGAAAGGTGAACTACCTAGTCAGCCAGTGCCTAACCCTAGTAGGCAACAGAATCAAGGGCCGAGATGCCAGTTTCAGATTGATTCTAATGGAAACCCTGCCCATGAAGTCCAGGCAATTACCACTTTACGGTCTGGCAAGCAAGTGGACAATAAAGTCCAACTTTCTGTACAAGAAAAAGAAGAAAAGCATGAACCGAATCCCACTCAGAAAAAGGCACAAGTACAGGGAACACAAGAAATAGAGGAAAAACCAATAGAGACATACACACCCAAGGCTCCCTTTCCTAGTAGATTACAAGACTCAAAGAAAAAATCTCAGTACGATGAAATCATGGAAGTCTTTAAAAATGTCCAAATAAATTTATCTTTCCTAGATGCCATCAGATAGATCCCCTCCTATACCAAATTCTTAAAAGACCTAACCACGGTAAAAAGAAAAATCAGTATTTCTAGGCAAGCTGTGATGGCGGCACAAGCCTCATCTCTTATTCAACAACAGATTGCCCCAAAATACAAGGATCCTGGTTGCCCCACTATTGAAATTAAAATAGGACAAACCATCATTTAGAGAGCTCTCCTAGATTTAGGAGCTAGCGTGAACCTGTTACCCTATTCTATTTACACAGAGTTGGGTTTGGGGGAATTAAAACCCACGAACATCACTCTTTCATTAGCAGATAGGACTGTGAATTATCCTAAGGAAATTGTAGAGGATGTAATTGTAAAGGTAAATGAGTTTTACTACCCTGTGGATTTTGTAGTCCTCGAAACTGAACCAGTGAAAAATTCAGGTAGTCACATCCTGGTAATCCTTGGCAGACCATTTTTGGCCACTTCAAATGCTGTGATCAGTTGCCGAAATGGGATAATGACCTTAGCATTTGGAAACTTGACCGTCCAACTCAATGTCTTTCATAGTAGTAATCAACCATCTGAGATGGATGATTTAGAAGAAATTCACATGATTGAGAATATAATCAGCAAATCCTTCAAGGAATCAAGTTATTCTGATCCACTAGAAAGATGTTTGGCCCAATTCAAGCAAGATTGTGAGGAAGGAAAGTCGAATCAAGAGGTTAATACATTGTTAGATTCCATTCCTGTAATGGATACTAGCAGATGGGCTACTAAATTTGAATCATTACCTATACCTGAATCCCAACTAGTACCTTCAAGTGTCAAACCTCCCCAGCTTGAACTTAAAGATCTGCCTGAAAACTTAAAATATGCATTTCTCGGGGACAACAATACCTTACCTGTGATTATTGCATCAAATTTAACTAAAGAACAGGAAGAGAAGTTGTTAAATATCCTTCAGAAAAATCAAGAAGCGATCGGCTGGTCTATAGCTCATATTAAGGGGATTAGTCCTTCTGTGGTCCAACATAAAATTCATCTATAAGAGGATGCAAAAACCTCTAGAGAACCACAAAGACGACTTAACCCAGTCATGAAGGATGTGGTTTGAGCTGAAATCATTAAACTTTTAGATGCAGGGATTATATATCCTATTTCTGACAGCCAGTGGGTGAGCCCAGTTCAAGTCGTACCAAAGAAATCTGGAATCACTGTGATTAAGAATGACCACAATGAATTAGTCCCAACTCGAATTCAAACTGGATGGCGAGTATGCATCGACTACAGAAAACTGAACGCCATAACTAGGAAAGACCACTTCCCACTACCCTTCATTGACCAAATGTTAGAACGTCTAGCTGGCCACTCTCATTACTATTTTCTTGATGGTTATTCTGGATATAACCAAGTTCCAATTGCACGTGAGGATCAACAGAAAACCACATTCACCTGTCCTTATGGCACTTTTGCCTATCGTCGCATGCCTTTTGGGTTATGCAATGTGTGGAGTGATTGATTAAAACCCTATTTGATTTTGATGAGCTCAAAGCATTTGAGTATATCTTTTGTTTACTAATGAATTCAATTGAGTGTTTCAGTGAAAATCTTGTCTAAGTGTTTCTAGACTTGGTTCAAGATATTTTGGATAAGTTAAGAAGTCAGTTTGAACCAAAGTCTGAGACTCGAGTCGACTCCGGGATATTACGAGTCGACTCCAAGCGTATCAGAATCACTGGCACGGGCTCGAGTCGACTCCGGATCATTACGAGTCGACTCCGACTGAGAACTGACAGACGAACAGAAAGACTCAACTCAAAACCTGTCAGCGAGTCGACTCCGGAAGTGCGCGAGTCGACTCCGATGATTACCGAGTCGACTCTGGAGTAGTATGAGTCGACTCCAAGGAGTTACAGACAGAAAAGTCAGAGAGCGATTTTTCGACCCTGAGATTCGAGTCGACTCCTGTGGAACGCGAGTCGACTCCGATGGTTGGCAGGTCGACTCCAAAGAAAGCGAGAGTCGACTCTCAGTGGTACACAAGGCAAAAGTCAGAGAGCAGTTTTCGGACTCAGAGATCTGAGTCGACTCCTGCAATGCGCGAGTCGACTCCGAGACAGCGCGACCCCAAAAAGACAGAAGACCGAATTATTGTCTCTAAGAGCCGAGTCGACTCCCAGACAGCTCGAGTCGACTCCAAGGCAGCGCTACATCAAAAAGGCAGAAGGCTGTGTTTCGGAAACTGAGAGCCGAGTCGACTCCGGAACAGTTCGAGTCGACTCCAAGACTGGACGAGCCAAAAGACAGAAGATCGGGAGTTCGGGCTCTGAGCGCCGAGTCGACTCCCAGGATTGTCGAGTCGACTCGAGTGGGCCAAGTTGAAAAATTAGCTCCATGGACTTCATGGGATGAGCCGACTCCGAAAATGGCAAGTCAGCTCTAGAAGTTGGCGAGTCGACTCCGAGTTAAGTCGAGTCGACTCCCAGTCGCGGAGGTCATTAATTCAAATTCGAAACAGTTGCCGAGCCGACTCCAGAAAAGCATGAGTCGACTCCAGATCGCGCGAGTCGACTCCAGATCGCGCGAGTCGACTCCGACCCCAACGGACATATTGTCAGGATGTGCAGAGTGTGCAGAACGGGCAGAAAAAGGTGTCTAACGGCTAGTTTCCGTGGGGGATGGCTTAAATAGCCACAGAGAACTGTAGCAAGGCAGAGAAGCACCATTCCACTCAAAGAAATCAAGCATCCTATCTCGGCCAACTGGTTTTCAACAGAAAAGAAGGAAGAGCGCCATTAACTCCATCCAGCTACCTCTTCCCAGCATTTAAAGAAGTCTCCTCCTGCCTTCAAGTCGACCAGACATTCAAGAGGAGACTCACAGTTCAAGAAGCCCTACTCTACTCCAACTCAAACGTGTTTGAGGGCTCTTAACTTCTCTCTAGTTTATATTGCTGTATATCTGCTTTTTAGAAGCTCTGTTTTTCTATTTGTCTTTGTTCTTTCCATCTTGTCTTTGCTTGATTCAATCAGGGGATTGAATCAAGAGTGTAGAGGTTGGTTGGTGAGCTGAGGGTAAAACCAACGTGTAAGGGTTCGATTGTGATCCCGGGAAAACAATCGGGGTGGTTCTAGTCGGTGAGCCTGGGAAAACCGACCGAGTTCGTTGTGAGCTCGTAAAACAACAAGTTGGGTTGTGAGCTTGTAAAACAACCGGCTGTAATCCAAGGGGTTATAGTGAATTCCCAAGTGAGACTTGGGGAGGGGACGTAGGAGCAAGGGATAGTTCCGAACCACTATAAACATTGTGTTTGTGATTGCTTGTGTCTCTCTCTCTCACTCTCATTTCACTCACAGCACATAGCAACTAATTAATCATCTTGCAAAAGTATTAATTAGTCATCCACAAACGTTTTAATTGCAAAATTATTTTAAAACCCAACTCACCCCCCCTCTTGGGTTGTCTTTCTGGGCAACAAGTGGTATCAGAGCCTAAACTCTTCTACCCTAAGAGTAAAAGATCAAAATGACAACCCCATTTGGATCTTCCCACATTGAGGGTCAGTCCACCCAAAGACCCCCATTCTTTAATGGATCCGACTACTCATATTGGAAGGCTAGGATGAGAATATTTATCCAAGCCCAAGACTATGAGATGTGGACCATTGTAGTAAATAGACCATACATCCCATCCATCTATGTAGAGGGTGTCACTGTACCCAAACTCGAAAAGGATTGGGATGACCATGACATGAGAAAGGCACAACTCAATTCCAAAGCAATGAATGTACTTTACTGTGCATTAGATAGGAATGAATTCAATAGAGTCTCTACTTGCAATTCTGCAAAAGAGATTTGGGATAGACTTGAAGTGACCCATGAGGGCACGAATCAAGTCAAAGAATCCAAAATAAACATATTGGTTCATAAGTATGAACTATTTAAGATGGATTCTAATGAAACAATCACTTGCATGTTCACTAGATTTACTGACATTGTCAATGGCCTAAAAAGCCTTGGCAAAAACTATACTAACAGTGATCTTGTCAGGAAGATTCTTCGCTGTCTACCAAGGTCATGGGAAGCCAAGGTGACGGCAATCCAAGAAGCCAAGGACTTGAACAAGCTACCACTTGAGGAGCTTCTTGGATCCCTAATGACGCACGAGCTAACAATGAAGCAACACAGCGAAGAAGAGTCCTTCCATAAGAAAAAGGTAATAGCTCTCAAATCTACATCATCTAACAAAGACTTGTCTTGCAGTAGCAGCAGTGAAGAAGAAGATCACGAGGGAGAGGATGATGAGGCTCTTCTCGTACGTAAGTTCAGAAGATTCATCAACCAAAAGAAGTCTTTTCATCAAAGGAGAGGCCCCTCAAATTTCTATCGAAAGGATAAAGGTAAGGAAAAGAAAAATGAGGGGATTGGATGTTATGAGTGCAAGAAGCCGGGACACATCAGAGCTGAGTGTCCTTTACTGAAGAAGGGGAGCAAGTACAAGAAGAAGAAAGCCCTTGTCACCACCCTATCGGACTCCGACACATCATCATCATCATCGGATGAGGAACAAGGAGAAAAGGCCAATTTCTGCTTCATGGCCAATGAAAATGAGGTAACATCCGCATCACATTTAGATTTTACTTTCGATGAATTATATGATGCTTTCAATGAATTAATGGATGAATACAAAACAATAAACGTTAAAAACAAAGAACTAAAAGTAACTAACCAAACTCATCTCCGTAAGTATGATTCATTAGTTAAGGATAAAGATGTTCTTATCAAAGAAAATGCAGAACTTAAAACAAGTAACCAAATCTTGATACAAAAGAATAATACCTTAACTAAAGAAAATGAAAGGCTGAACAGAGAAACATTAGAACCCAAAAATAATAAACATATAAATGAGAGTCTCACAAAAGAACTAAATGATCTAAAAGCAGAAAAACAAACACTAACTAAAGAACTTGAAAAATACAAACCCTTGGTTGAAAAATTTACATATAGTTCTGAAAAATTGAATATGATACTTAATAGTCAACGAGCGGTATTCAATAGAGCGGGTTTAGGGTATAAACCTAAACATAAGCAAAAACTTCTTAGTAACTTCTTTGTTAAAGCAGGGAAAAAGTAAAACTAAGAAAATAACCTGCTTTTGTTGTGGAATTTTAGGACATAAAGCAAATGTGTGTAAGTATAGGAAAGGGAAAACTAAAAGAAAAATTAAGAGGGTTTGGGTTCCAAAAGGAACCAACATTACTAACCATGAAGGACCCAAGAAAACTTGGGTACCTAAGATTATATGATTTGCTTGTGTAGGAGTGTCTTGCAGCCAAGGTCGACAAAAATTGTTGGTACTTGGATAGTGGCTGCTCAAGACACATGACGGGTGACAAGGATCAATTCTTCACCCTTGAAGCTAAGAAGGGAGGTGTTGTGACTTTTGGAGACAATAACCAAGGTCACATCATTGGTATAGGTAAAGTACAAATTACCCCTTCAACTTTTATTGATAATGTTCGATATGTTGATGGTCTTAAGCATAATTTATTAAGCATTAGTCAATTATATGATAGAGGTTATAATGTTATGTTTAAACCATCACTATGCATCATAACAAACCCAAATGACAATAGTTTAGTTTTTAAAGGAATAAGACGTGGAAATGTGTATGTTGTAGACCTTGAGGATCTTGCCAAACACAACCCATGTTTAGTTGTTAATGAAACTAAGGATAATGATGCTAGTTGGTTATGGCACCGTAAGTTAGGTCATGCAAGCATGGACACCATATCTAAACTAGTTAAAAGAGATTCTATGATAGGTTTGCCAAAATTAAAGTTTGAAAAGAATAAAATATGTGAAGCATGTCAATTTGGCAAACAATCAAGGAACTCCTTTAAATCTATAAATTGTGTCTCTACCTCTAGACCTCTAGAACTACTACACATGGACCTATTCGGACCAACTAGAACCACAAGTCTAGGTGGAAATAAATATGGTCTAGTTATCGTAGATGATTATTCTAGATATACTTGGGTCATGTTCTTAGGCCATAAGGATCAAGCATTTTCAATTTTCAAGAAATTTCATAAAGAAGTAACAAATGCTAGAGATACTTCTGTAATAGCTATTAGAAGTGACCATGGTACCGAATTTGAAAATCATTTATTTGATGAGTTTTGTAGTAAAAAGGGAATAACACACAATTTTTCTGCACCTAGGACACCACAACAAAATGGAGTTGTGGAGAGGGAAAATAGAACTCTAGAGGAAATGGCTAGAACTATGTTGTGTGAAAGTAACCTCCCTAAGTACTTTTGGGGAGAAGCTGTCAATACTTCTTGTCATATATTAAATAGAGTTTTATTAAGACCCATCATAAAGAAAACACCTTATGAACTTTGGAAAAACAGAAAACCAAAAGTGAACTATTTTCATATTTTTGGATGTAGGTGTTTTGTTCATAATAATGGGAAAGATAATCTAGGAAAATTTGACTCTAAATCTGATGAGGGTATATTCTTGGGGTACTCCACAACTAGTAAAGCCTATAGAATCTTTAATAAAAGAACCCTAGTTATAGAAGAATCCATACATGTTGTTTTTGATGATTTTAGTGATATCTCTTCTAGCAAGAGAGTTAATTTTGATGATGATGGTGAAATTCTTGAAGAGAAGATAGATGAGATGACATTACAAGATGATAATCAAAAATTAATTGGAAATGCATCATCAAGCCAAGAGGCTATTATGGATCATGGGCTGACTAAGGCTTGGAGGTTTGCTCACGGGCATCCTAAGGAATTAATTCTAGATGATCCATCTCAACCTGTTAGGACTAGAGCATCTCTTAGGAACTTAAACAATCATCTAGCTTTTGTTTCACATTTTGAGCCCAAACACATAGAAGAAGCTGAAAAAGATGTAAATTGGATAAATGCAATGCAAGAAGAATTAAACCAATTTACTAGAAACAAAGTATAAAATCTAGTTGAAAGACCTACTGAATATTCAATTATAGGTACCAAATGGATTTATAAAAATAAACTTGATGAAAATGGAATTGTAATAAGGAATAAGGCTAGACTAGTAGCAAAGGATTATAATCAAGAAGAAGGTATAGATTTTGATGAAACCTTTGTTTCTATAGCTAGACTTGAAGCAATTAGACTTTTACTAGCATTTGCATGCTCTAAGGACTTCAAATTATTTCAAATGGATGTAAAAAGTGCATTCTTAAATGGGTATATTAATGAGGAGGTATATGTAGAACAACCTCCTGATTTTGAAAATCATCAATACCCTAATCATGTATATAAATTGAACAAGGCACTTTATGGTTTGAAACAAGCACCTAGAGCATGGTATGAGAGGCTTAGCAAATTCCTATTAGAACATGAGTTTTCTAGGGATAATGTAGATACAACATTGTTTCTAAAGAAGAAAAACAAAGATATGTTGTTAGTACAGATTTATGTTGATGATATTATTTTCGGTGCTACTAACAATCGCCTCTGCGAAGAATTTGCTGACTTGATGCAGAGTGAATTTGAAATGAGCATGATGGGAGAGCTGAATTATTTCCTCGGGCTTCAAATCAAACAATCTGAAGAAGGCATCTTCATCAATCAAGCTAAGTACATCAAGGAGATGCTTAAGAAGTTTGATATGGAGGGGAACAAGTCAATCAGCACCCCCATGAGCTCATTATGCAAATTAGACCAAGATGAATCAGGTAAATCTGTAGATCAGAAATTATATAGAGGTATGATAGGATCTTTATTGTATCTTACTGCAAGTAGACCTGATATCATGTTTAGTGTTTGCATGTGTGCTAGATATCAGTCTAATCCTAAGAAATCTCATCTAATTGCAGTCAAGAGAATCTTTAAATACCTAATAGGAACAAAGAATATAGGGTTATGGTATTCTAAAGAATCTAGCCTAAACTTAATAGGATACACAGATTCAGACTTTGCTGGATGTAAACTTGATAGAAAAAGCACCAGCGGGTCATGTCAATTCCTAGGAGAAAACTTAATCTCATGGTTTAGCAAGAAACAAAACTCGGTTGCATTATCTACTGCTGAAGCTGAATATGTTGCAGCCGGGAGTTGTTGTGCTCAAATCTTGTGGATCAAACAACAATTGGAAGATTATGGCATTAAACAAGATAAAATTCCCATTAATTGTGATAATACAAGTGCCATTAACCTAACTAAAAATCCAATTCAGCATTCAAGAACTAAACATATTGAGATAAGACATCACTTCATAAGAGATCATGTACTGAATGGTGATGTGACACTTCAATTTGTTTGCACTGATGATCAATTAGCTGACATTTTTACAAAACCCTTAAGTGAAGAGAGATTTAGTGTGCTTAGGAGGGGATTAGGAGTGATTGATCCATCCTAGTGGTATTTTCCACTAGTTCATTGATTTTGATGATTAAAAATAGAGTTTCTCAACTATGATCATCAAATTAGATCATAACTTAGTAAGTGTCCCTGGTTTGGTACGAAAATAGCATAACTTTTAGGTGCGTGCCAGAGTTCGAGTCGACTCGAGTAAGTTTCGGGGTCGGCTCATAAGAAGGAGTCGACTCGCACACAGACGGGAGTCGACTCGAGGAAGATGAAGCATAAGAGGAGTCGACTCGCACATTGACGGGAGTCGACTCTAAGTCGATGGCTCATGAGGGGGAGTCAACTCGCGCATACTTTGGAGTCGACTCGAGGTCGAGTCGACTCGCGACTCAGTGGAGTCGACTCGAGGTCGGGATCCGGGTTTTTAACCCTAATCCAAGCGTTTTATCAACACTTCTATTCACCGCCGCCACTGTTCAAAAAAACCCTAGAGCCGTCTCCTAGATCGTCTCCGACCGTCCTTAGGACTTTTTCCGTCGACCTTCCTCCGTCCATTAGCGTTCTACCCCATTCTAGGTTGACCATGCCTCGTAAAGCCGTTGTCCCAAGCCGGAAGAGGCTCCAACCCGCGAGCGGCACCGAGCGACGGTCCAAAGCTCAGAACGATCCCGTGAGGCCACAACCTCCGGCTCGTTCCCCGCCAAGGGAGGTTCCCTCAAGGTCGTGCGCCGGGAAGGCGGTCTCCACCGGGAGATACGTCGATTTTGACTATCTCTCCCGGGAGGGCTTTACCATAGGAGAGAGATTGCGGGCCCAGGGTTTAGAGTATTTTTGTTCCTTAGATCTCCCCACATACCCTGGCCTAGTTAGAGAGTTTTATGGTACTGTCCATAGGGGCAATGGGGGAATAGAGGGAACTGTAGCCGGTGTCCCATTGTTTATTTCCGAGGATTTCATAGCCCAAATCCTCCACCTTCCACAAGTAGGGGTAGCTCCCACACGCCCCGAGGATAGGACTGAGGCCCTTACGGCCATTCTAGGACATCCACCTCAGTCCCCCTTAGATGAGGTGTCCGCTAGCTCACTTTCTGTTGAGATGCGGCTCCTCTTGAGTATCATCTCTAGGTCCCTCTTCCCGAAGACTGGCCGCTTCGATTTTGTATCTGAAAGAGACCTAGCTCTTATGTTCTACATCCTCCAGGACACCCCAATCAACTTTCCCAAGATGATGTATAGATACCTATGTGAGCCACTAGATAGACCTAGGCTCACCCTCCCCTATGGCATGATGTTCACTCTTCTGTTTAGGGAGGCCGAGATTCCCATTCCTGAGGGGGAATCCTCTCGCGCATTGCGATGGACAGATCGCATGCGTCCGGGAACCCTACACAGGATGGGGTTTCGAAAGGTCGAGGGAACCTGGGTTAGGAAATCATCCACCTCCACACATACCACCAGACATTCCCCCAGTCCTGACCCAGACTCAGACTATCCTACCTTTCCCTCCACCTCTGCTCCCACCACCTCTGCCGGACCCTCCTCCTCAGCTCCACACTCAGCCCATGGAGGTCCGGATCTCTCCTGAGCAGCTCCGGGAGTTGCGGCAGGAGATAGTTAGAGATCTCCGGGACGACCTGCTTCGGGAGCTCCGAGGTCCAGCCAGTGCCCCATCTTCTGCATTAGTTCCCTCATTCTCAGCCGTGACCGAGATGACGGCTCATGTGAGGGAGGAGATCTTCAATGTCAGAAGCCTGGTACAAGCCCAATTCTCAAACATGAGCGATATCACAAGCAACACACGAAAGTTGCGAGATAGCATCCGACAGGATATGGGCACCACTACTCAGGGGGCCGAGCGCTTGGCGAATGTGCTCATCGCCAAGCTGGACACACTCCAGGAGACAGTGACTGAGCTCTCCACGACACACAGCAGGGCCACCTCGGCCATTATCAGACAGTTAGAGCACGTCACCACTGCGGTCACCCTACTCATGGAACAACAGTCCAGACTGCCCACGGGAACCGCATCCTCCTCGAGGAAGCCTTAGATATCTTTTTGTATTTTGACATGTATTCTTTTTGCTTTACTTATTGTATTCACAAATGTATTTACATACACATCAATACAATGAGTAGACATATTCTCTTCAATTTTGTGCAATTTGCTCTCTAATTGATTGCGTGTTATACTCACTTCCTTTTTGATACGATGACAAAAAGGGGGAGAAATATTTAATAGATATGTAAATGAAATCAACATAAAAGAAATCAAAAATTAAAACATAATTTGTTCTTAGTGGATTTGGTACCTCGAGGCTCATTATCTCTCTGTTGGGGCTCCTAATGGAGTAATCTCCAGAATCTATTCAAGGGATATTCGGAGATTAGTTGAATCCTACTCAAGAACAAATTGACAGATTTTCCCTCTAAAAACCAAAAATTTCAGTTCAAAAACTTCAATGCATTAAAAGGAAATTCAGAGAATCAAAACAAAGTAGAATGCATATGTTGAGGGGGAGAATCTGAATTTTTAAGAAAGTCAAATCATTAAATATATATAAGCCAAACAATTGAGTGCATGACATGAAGGCTTATATAATTCCAAATGAAAGGAGGAGCTTTAACTCCAAAATTTATTGTTTCACACCTTTCAAGTTTGGATAAATTAAAAAAAAACCAGACACTTGAATTTATTTATAGATTTCATTTCCTTGTTTATTGAGCAATTCACTTTACATATACTCAATGTTTTGTCATCATCAAAAAGGGGAAGATTGTGGAGTGATTGATTAAAACCCTATTTGATTTTGATGAGCTCAAAGCATTTGAGTATATCTTTTGTTTACTAATGAATTCAATTGAGTGTTTTAGTGAAAATCTTGTCTAAGTGTTTCTAGACTTGGTTCAAGATATTTTGGATAAGTTAAGAAGTCAGTTTGAACCAAAGTCTGAGACTCGAGTCGACTCCGGGATATTACGAGTCGACTTCAAGCGTATCAGAATCACTGGCACGGGCTCGAGTCGACTCCGGATCATTACGAGTCGACTCCGACTGAGAACTGACAGACGAACAGAAAGACTCAACTCAAAACCTGTCAGCGAGTTGACTCCTGAAGTGCACGAGTCGACTCCGATGATTACCGAGTCGACTCCGGAGTAGTATGAGTCGACTCCAAGGAGTTACAGACAGAAAAGTCAGAGAGCGATTTTCGACCCTGAGATTCGAGTCGACTCCTGTGGAACGCGAGTCGACTCCGATGGTTGGCAGGTCGACTCCAAAGAAAGCGAGAGTCGATTCTCAGTGGTACACAAGGCAAAAGTCAGAGAGCAGTTTTCGGACTCTGAGATCCGAGTCGACTCCCGCAATGCGCGAGTCGACTCCGAGACAGCGCGACCCCAAAAAGACAGAAGACCGAATTATTGTCTTTGAGAGCCGAGTCGACTTCCAGACAGCTCGAGTCGACTCCAAGGCAGCGCTACATCAAAAAGGCAGAAGGCTGTGTTTCGGAAACTGAGAGCCGAGTCGACTCCGGAACAGTTCGAGTCGACTCCAAGACTGGACGAGCCAAAAGACAGAAGATCGAGAGTTCGGGCTCTGAGCGCCGAGTCGACTCCCAGGATTGTCGAGTCGACTCGAGTGGGCCAAGTTGAAAAATTAGCTCCATGGACTTCATGGGATGAGCCGACTCCGAAAATGGCAAGTCAGCTCCAGAAGTTGGCGAGTCGACTCCGGGTTAAGTCGAGTCGACTCCCAGTCGCGGAGGTCATTAATTCAAATTCGGAACAGTTGCCGAGCCGACTCCAGAAAAGCATGAGTCGACTCCCGCTACAGCCGAGTCGACTCCAGATCGCGCGAGTCGACTCTGACCCGAACGGACATATTGTCAGGATGTGCAGAGTGTGCAGAACGGGCAGAAAAAGGTGTCTAACGGCTAGTTTCCGTGGGGGATGGCTTAAATAGCCACAGAGAACTGTAGCAAAGCAGAGAAGCACCATTCCACTCAAAGAAATCAAGCATCCTATCTCGGCCAACTGGTTTTCAACAGAAAAGAAGGAAGAGCGCCATTAACTCCATCCAGCTACCTCTTTCCAGCATTTAAAGAAGTCTCCTCCTGCCTTCAAGAAGAGGAGACTCACAGTTCAAGAAGCCCTACTCTACTCCAACTCAAACGTGTTTGAGGGCTCTTAACTTCTCTCTAGTTTATATTGCTGTATATCTGCTTTTTAGAAGCTCTGTTTTTCTATTTGTCTTTGTTCTTTCCATCTTGTCTTTGCTTGATTCAATCAGGGGATTGAATCAAGAGTGTAGAGGTTGGTTGGTGAGCCGAGGGTAAAACCAACGTGTAAGGGTTCGATTGTGATCCCGGGAAAACAATCGGGGTGGTTCTAGTCGGTGAGCCTGGGAAAACCGACCGAGTTCGTTGTGAGCTCGTAAAACAACAAGTTGGGTTGTGAGCTTGTAAAACAACCGGCTGTAATCCAAGGGGTTATAGTGAATTCCCAAGTGAGACTTGGGAAGCGGACGTAGGAGCAAGGGATAGCTCCGAACCACTATAAACATTGTGTTTGTGATTGCTTGTGTCTCTCTCTCTCACTCTCATTTCACTCACAGCACATAGCAACTAATTAATCATCTTGCAAAAGTATTAATTAGTCATCCACAAATGTTTTAATTGCAAAATTATTTTAAAACCCAATTCACCCCCCCTCTTGGGTTGTCTTTCTGGGCAACACAATGCACCGGCTACATTCCAGCGGTGTATGATGAGCATTTTCTACGATATGGTAGAGAAATTTTTAGAAGTTTTTATGGATGACTTTTCTGTATTCGGATCTAATTTTAATGAATGTCTGCATCACTTGACCCTTGTTGTAGAACGATGTAAAGAAAAAAATTTAGTTCTCAACTAGAAAAAGTGTCATTTCAAGGTAGAATCAGGTATTGTTTTGGGACACATTGTGTCACAAAGGGGAATTGAGGTGGATAAAGCCAAAGTAGAATTAATTGCCAAGTTACCACCTCCCAAAACTGTTAGGGAAGTCAGATCCTTTTTAGGGCATGCAGGTTTTTACCATCGCTTTATCAAGGATTTCAGTAAATTGTCGAAATCCTTATGCGATCTGTTGGCGAAAGATGCTACTTTTAATTTTTCGCCAATTTGTATAACTACTTTCGAAAGACTAAAGTCTGAACTAACCTCAGCACCTATCATAAGGTCCCCTGATTGGAATCTACCATTTGAAATCATGTGTGATGCCTCTGATTATGCAATAGGTGCCGTCCTAGGTCAGCGAATGGGAAAGCTTCCCCATGTGATTCATTATGTGAGCAAAACTCTGAATAACGCCCAACTCAACTATTCTACCACTAAAAAAGAGTTGTTGGCTGTTGTCTTTGCTCTTGACAAATTTCGTCCCTATCTAATAGGATCCAAGGTCCTTATTTATTCTGATCATGCCGCCCTTATACCTTCTCACAAAGAAGGATGCCAAAGCAAGACTCGTTCGTTGGATCCTATTGCTTCAAGAATTTGATCTTGAAATACGAGATAAAAAGGGATTTGAAAATATTGTAGCGGACCACTTGTCCAGATTAATTGTTGAATCATCTGGAGAATCCATCCCTGTGTCCGAGACCTTTCCTGATGAACAATTAATGATGATTTCCCATACCAATGTTCCATGGTATGCTGATGTAGTCAACTATCTAGTTACTGAATGAATGCCCAGTTCATGGACCAAACAAGAGAAATTTCGCTTCCTAGCTCGTGTAAAATGGTATTTTTGGGATGAACCATACTTGTTCAAATACTGTCCTGATCAAATCATCAGACGATGCATCCCTGAACACGATCAAAGGAATATCCTTTTTCTTTTGTCATGACCATGCTTGTGGTGGTCATTTTAGTGGAAAGAAAACTGCTGCAAAAGTTTTGTAGTGCGGATTTTATTGGCCCACACTTTTTTAAGATGCGCATGACTATTGCAAATCTTGCGATTGATGTCAACGATTAGGAAAACTTTCGAGAAAGAATGAGATGCCCCTGAACCCTATCTTAATTATAGAAATCTTCGATGTTTGGGGTATTGATTTTATGGGTCCTTTTCCTATATCGTTTGGGCATCAGTACATTCTTGTGGCAGTTGACTATATATCAAAATGGATTGAGGCTATCGCGTGTAAGACCAATGATCACAAAGTGGTGATCAAGTTCCTTAAAGAATCTACTTTGCTCGTTTTGGCACCCCTCTTGCTATCATTAGTGATGGGGGGAAACATTTTTGTAATAAAATCTTTAAAGCCCTCATGAGAAAATACAACATTAATCACAAGGTCAGTACACCATATCATCCACAAACAAGTGGACAAGTAAAAATTTCCAATCGAGAAATCAAGACCGTCGTTGAAAAAATTGTTAATACATCTCGGAAGGATTGGTCTCTTAGGCTAACAGATGCACTGTGGGCATATCGGATGGCTTACAAAACACCAATTGGAAAATCTCCATATAGAACTGTCTATGGCAAGGCCTGCCATTTACCTGTCGAGTTAGAGCACAAGACCTATTGGGCGATTAAAAATTTAAATTTCGATCTTGACAAAGCGGGAGAACATAGGAAGCTTCAACTCGATGAGCTTGAAGAAATTAGAAATGATACTTACGAGTGTGCCAAGAAGTACAAAGATCGCATGAAGATCATGCATGATAAAATGATTATTCGTAAGGAATTTCACCAAGGACAAAAAGTCCTTCTATATGATTCTCGATTACATCTATTTCTTGGAAAACTTAAATCTTGCTGGACTGGCCCATACACAGTAGAGAAAGTGCACCCGCATGGTGCAGTAGTAATATGTAATACCAAGGATGGTAGGTCTTTCAGGTCAATGGACATCGTTTAAAACCATACCTTGAGTATCTGAGTCCAGAAGTCGAGGAGACACTTCTGACCGACCCTGTCTATCATGAATGAATTAGAATTGTCTGGCTGAAGATATAAAACTTAGCGCTCTTGTTAGCATCCCTCATATGCCATAAAAATTTCGAAATAATTTTCAGATTGCAGCGGAAAAACATATGCGGGATTCGTTCATCGCATGATCGTGTTTTAAAACCTTTCGTTTGTAGATAGATTAGAATTAAATTATTTTAAACCATTTTAAAATCATTAAGAAGATGAGATCTTCACCTTGTCCGGGTAGATGGTCTACGCAAATCTGATTTACGTGGTATTTGATCAAGGCTCAGTGGAAGCCGCACACGCGTCCGGCCTCTATAGGTATCCACACGAAGTAATGAGGCGATCGAAGCCTTTGGATCTCCCCGGGGTGCTAGCTCGCTTGCAGAGAAGGCTATTGATGGCTGAAGTCCTCTCCTTTGAATCAACATTTGATTGGCTTGAGAGGAGGAAGAAGAAAGAGGGATCTAGGAAGAAGAAAACAAGGCCCTTCGCAGCCTTTCTTTTTCCTTGCGCTAGAACCAAAAAGAGGAGGAAGAAGGCCACGCGAAGGCTTCCTATTCCCCTTGTTTGCTTGCTGATCAATGGAGGAATGGGAGAGGTTCCTTGCTGCCAAAAATCTCAAGAAAAATTATCAAAAATTCGTAGCCCCTTTGAACCCCTCTTTTATGGTGTGTGGATAGAGATGAGCTCCTAAATTTTAGGAGCTCATCTTTATCCCTTTGTGAATTCAAAATAGGAGGGGCATGGCCCCTCCTTTTTCCTTCACGCCACCAGCCAAGGGAGAGGCATGGGCCCCTCCCTCTTCTCCCATATGGTCAGCCCCTAGTTGATCAAATCAAGTAGGGAGGGAGGATGGGTCCAATCCTATTCAAAATAGGATTATGTGCACCCATTTTAATTCCTCCAAATCCAAATCCAATTAGAATTTAATTGAACCATGACTCAATTGAACTCTTCAATCCTAATCCAATTAGGAGTCATTTGATTAATTAGATTAATTAATTAGGACTTAAGAAAATCCTAATCTAATCAGGATTTGTTTAAATTTCAGCCCTAAGACAATTAGGACTTTAGAAATCCTATTCCAAATAGGATTTTAATTTAATTTGAAATCCTAATCCAATTAGGACTCCATGAATCCTACTCCAAGTAGGACTCGTGATCAAGTCCAATTAATTAAATCCAATTAATTAAATTAAATTGCAATCCGATTGCAATTATTCCTTCTTCTAACCACTAACTCTTAGCGGGTTATCCATTTATCAATCTAATTGATTATTTGTGATTCTTAATCACATTCAACCATCGGATCGGTCAATACCTCTAATGTGTGTGACCCCATAGGTTCTATTCTGACTCGTAGTGAGATATATTGCGATCTCTATCACAATATCATTGAAAACTCCTTTCAATGGGTTGAAACAATTTCAACTCAACTCAGCAGAAATTATCGACCATCAAGATGATCCCTGTGAGTCTCACCATCCACCAGTGACACCTAGCAGTATGTAGTGGCCACCCAGCAGAATAGAATGATGAACCTCTAGGTGCAGTTATCGTATGATACAGTCCTTCTATCGTGGGTCCCTACAGACCGGAGGTCATGGATAACTCGTCAAACCCCGTCGTCTGTCATATGTCTAGATTTATTTGACTTGAGTTCGAGAGTAGAAAACTCTTTTCCACTATATATTCTGCCCTGGCTAAGATCTTAGAACTCAGTCTTATAAATCACATAGGATCTCTCCTCATCTATCAAGGTCAATAGATTCCATGTAAGTGCATACCCTACTCCTACAGTGAACCTACTGCAGCCAATCTACACAACAAGGACCTATATGACTAGAGACCATGTATATGTGCAGTCAAACTACAATAACCTCACTGTGAATGGCCGAAGCACCGCAGGTCAAAGGACCAGTCACACTATTGCAACATCAAGCAAGTCACTGACGAGTGGATAGACATCCAAGTGACTTCTTGTCTTGGTCACGCTCAATACCCTTGTTCTCTAACAAGCACCTGCACTATCACTTCAGTGTCCCTACATTGTGAACTTGAGTCTCGTCCATCCATAAGAAAAGCGATCTATGCACTGATCGGATCGATCACCGTCCTCGTGATGATCCATTGATCAGGAGTATTTAGAAATTAATCACCAATGATACATGGCTTAAATTCTCAACTCTTGAAAATATGTATCATCATCTTATTAATTCCTTGGACGATTCATAGACACATAAACAATATGAATGAAAGAATGCCCATTTATTATTCAATAATAATAAAGTCAAGTACAAATTTATGTCCCAGAATTAATAATGTGTCCGCCAGATTGGCTTCTAGGGTATACATCTAACAGCTCTTGGGAGGCAACCCAACATGTAAATCTTATAAAAAATAATAATAATAATTCAATAAATTACTAACATGCAGGTTTGGGGGTTTTTGCCCCAATTGTTACTTTACCTTCCCATATCAGGTAACTTCTTCTCTGTCCTATTACTGCTTTAAATTTTCTTTAACATTGAGGACAATGTTAGATTTTAGGTATGGGGGTGAGAATATTTTTGATGTTTATGCAAAAAAAAAAAGGATTTCAAATTTTAACTCAAATTCTAATCTTTTTGGCTGTACAAACTAGAAATTGCTTTGACAATAGCTTTGAGTTAAGGAATATGATAGCTGTTCTAGCTTGAGTTTTCATTCCACCTGTCTCCTGCTAATATGATAGAAGATGATTTAGCACCTACACGTAAGCATATGAATAGTGGGGTATGTAAACTTATAACTAATATGAATACTTTTAATCTTCTGGATAATTTAAAGTTATATGTGTGATGAACACCCTATAAAAAAAATTTAAAAAAAGGAAAAAAAATAAAATAAAACGAGTTTATTTAAGTCTTCTCACTGAGAAATCGGGCCTCTTGCTTGGCAAGCAGCGAGTGTTCGCGTAAAAAGGTGAGGATGACTGAAATTAAAACTCTGAATGACTAATTCGGCCTTAGAGCCTAGTTGACTTGAGTTATTAAGCCTGTTAGGGTGTCTTTACACCTAGTGCCCTGAGCCATCTGGATCGGGAGTTATTGGCCTAACACTTGCTACATGGGTTAGCTAGAAAGCTCAATAAGGCTAGATATTGCACAAGTCATTCTTCTTAGCATCCAGTCTGAAATATATATATATATATATAAATAAATAAATCTGGGTGTTCATTACCATTTAACTCTAGAAAGTCTTGAAAATTGAAGTGATTCATGTTGGAAGTAAGTGAAAGCCACTCATTTATATGATACCTATCTTGCACCTCACTACATTGTTGACTTGTTAGCAGATAGATAGGGTGTAATAAAACTTAAGTTAAAGTCTGTTTAAATATGATAGCAACAAGTCTCTATTGTCCTTGTAATTCTAGTTTCATACAGTAATACTTGTTCAAATTTCGAGTTAAAAATTGAAAATTTCTGACTGATGAAGTTTGTGGGTAACTTCACTGCAAACCCTCACGAGACAACACTCGTCCACTAGGGAACCTAGGGTTTAAAGGCTTGTTGCACGTGCTAAGTGCCATCGTAATGCTCTACGAAAGTGAGTATTTATCTTGGTATATTATATAATAAATAAACATTTTTGCACTCTCATTTTATCATTTTCCGCACTAAATTGCCTAGAGACTAGCAATAAGCTAGTTTGGAAGGTGTGATGAGAGCACAAAAGTGCAATCATCGTACCATCTTAATTAGTATTATAGCTAATCATTAATGATAAAATTAATTAATTAATGTTGTATTTGTGTTTGAGTGCAAGTAATCCAGGAGACCTAATAACACTGGGTTTGAGCTCAGCTCATCCCACCAAGCCAGCTCTCCCGTACCATGCAAGCAACCAGCCGGCACGTCTCAGCCCAGCCTTCTGCATCAGGCGTTCGTCGGCGTCCCTTACCCACGTCCATGCCACGTCCCCGATCGCCTTCCATTCCGGTGCCCGTTTCGAACGCCAATCCAGCCATCTTCTTCTTCCTCCCGCAGTGCATCACGGCCGTCCATCTTCCAGATCAGATCAAGCTTCATCCCATGCGGAAACAAGGAGAAGAAAGGATCCCGCGCCCGTCCGCCACGCGCGTCTCCTCCCTTCCGATTTCAAGCCGTGATCCCAGCTTCCATCATGGTCCAGCCTCCCACGCCCGTTTCTCTTCCCAGCGGTCCCACAACATCCTCCGCATCTCTCCTTCCACGCACAGCCGCGTTCTTCACGCGGTGAGCGTCCGAGCTCCACGGGTCATCCACTCCTCACAGCATCCGTAATCCCAGTGTCCGATTGCAGCATCTCGTAATCCAGCGTCCGACTGCAAGCATCCTGTTCGTCCTTTCCTGTCTACCCAAAATATGCTAGACAGATCGTTGTTAGAGCCGACGAACAAAAGTTTAATTCAAATTTTTACTCTTACCTTTTACTCGAAGAATAGTGGTTGTAAAGAGGTCGACCACAGGGAGGGATTGGAGTTGCATAAAACTAAAACGTTCACTCGGATTCAAAATCGATTTTGAATGATAAAAGAAAAACATTATTTTTGAGAATGTTGAATAATTCTATAGTCTACCAGAGAATGTTTTTTTTATGAAAATAAACAAAAGGAAGAAAGAAACTTTGCAATTGAAATCTATGCAGAGTAGGGTCGATTTCTAAAAATAGAATATAAATTAAAATTGCAATCAAACAGCAAAGACTAATTTTAGAGTTCTTAAAACTAAGAATTTCAAAACACATAAGATAAATTGCAGAAATTAAATTAAAACTTAGACACGAATTGCATAAAAAAAATTAATGAATTGCATTAAAAAAATAGAAATTAACTGAACTAAAAATGGATTGCATGAAAGAAAATTAATTGATTTAAGAAAAACAAATGATTACAAAAAGTAAAAGATTGAAGATGACCTAATGCTTCTTTCTTCTACAAATAACAATAAATAAAAATAAGAATTTCATTTTCTCTCCTTTCTCTCCCACGGTGGACTTATAAATATTTTTTTTTTATCTTCTTCTTCTTCCCAAGAACAGGGTAATACTCTGTTTCTTCTTCTCCTTGGACCAGCCGAGCCCTCTCTCTCTGGCCTCCACCCCAACGATGGCCTCCCTTTCTCCCTGGTTCTTAGCCTCCACCGAGCACACCCCCTTGGCTTTTCTTTCCCCTCTCCTTGCCGACCTCCTCCCTTCTTATAGCCCTTGGATGAAGGTTGGGAGAAGCGGATCCGTGGCGGGTGCTGAAATTGGGCGGGAGGCTAGGGACGCGCTGGAGTGACGGCTCCGAGATGGCTGGGCTGTGTTCGAAACGGGCGCCTGGGATTTGGGACGCTGCATCGATCGGGGAGGCTGAGATGTTTGTTGAAATCCGGAATGGCAGCTTTGAGGTGGCTCCTTGATGGCTGGGAAACAGTGGAAATGGAGGCTGAGACGGGGCTTGATCACAGCACGGGATCATGGAATGGAGCTGGGATCTGCTTGCTGGGAGGCTGCTGGGTTCCGGATCACGAAAGGAAGGCGGGGACGCGGGCTGAAGAGGAAGGATGTGGCCTTGCTTGGACACGGCCTGAAATCGGAAGTGGGGACGCGGGGAGGAGTCGATCACGGATGGAGGGAGCTAGGTGCGACGCGGGATCGCCGGATCATGAAAGAGGGGCTGGTGAATCCTTTCTTCTTTCTTTTGCATGGGATCTGGCACGCAGTTGGGACGCTAAGGATGCGGACGAAGCAGGGACTCGGACCACTGGAGATGCGGGACGGTGCTTGGATCACGTTGCAGTCGGACGGGCATGGAAGTTGGGGAGGCTGGGAGATACCAGTTCCATTCAATTAGTCATATAGATAAAAAATAGTGTGATATGAAATTTGGCTTGTAGACGGACGGACTGAGTTGTCACGGTTCATCTGTTCTGACTGGAGTCAAGTGCAAGTCTTTCATGGGTACCCAGCACTCTAGTTATGATATGGAAATTAGATTTGCCCAAAATTTTTCCCAAAAGCACAAAGAAAATGGACTGATTCGGATCCGAACGTCGGACCAGACCGATCTTCAACCGGGTCGATCTGGGAAGTCCTTCTTTAGTCAAATTTGTACTCATGTGCATTTCTCTAATTTATGAAAATCTGTGCCAAACCCAAATATATATTAATCCAGTGATTTATCATTATCGTTAGCAATAATAACTAATTTAGGTGACATATAGGTCGCACTTTTGTGCTCCTATCACACCCCAACTAGTTTATTGCTAGTCTCTAGCATTTAGTGCGAAAATGATAAAATAAGAGTGCAAAAGTGTAATTTTTTATAAATATATAAGATAAATACTCATTTCGTAAGATTATGATTACACTGAGCAGTGAACAAGCTTTAAACATCTAGGTTACCCTAGTGGACGAGTGTTGTCTTGTGAGGTTTGCAGTGAAGTTACCACAAACTTCAAATCCCAAATAAAATTTGTTTGTGAAATGAAAGTCTAATTTAAAGTATAACTGATAAGAATTTCAAAAAGCCAACAAGGTTTTAATTACTAAGTAGCCCAATTTCTAGTTAGTATGCAATTTAGTTGAAGTCATTAAGTTTCCGTTAGGAGTTGTAATACTTATTATACTTGAGCGCTTAGTGAAGTCTAGACCATGCACCAGCTAGGTTTCGGATCTCCAAATATCGCTAATATTAGTAGTTTCAAAAATTGGTCGACAAGACTATTTGCTGATTCAAATCATCTTATCTGCAGGATTTCGAGAGCTGTGGATGTTTATCTTTAATACCTCATGGGCTTTATCTGTAATATTCAGTTTACTCGAATTTTTACAACGACGGCTTTCACACTATTGTCTTTCTTAAGGTCAATATACATTTTTTTTTCATTTTTTTTTTTGCATGAAAGAGAATGAATAATGTATATATTGTGCACTTTTAACCTGTGATGATTCTCCATGTAGCGAACAATTGTCGACAATTCTCACACCAGTTGGTATGAGGTGTCGGGATCAAGACTCCTACGGACCTATGCTCGGGTCCTCATCACAAGCCCGCTGACCTTTGACAATAGGTAAGCCCTTTTCATGTACCGACTAAATCTACCAATATTTTTTTTTTTGGATCAGAAAAAGATGGTTCATCAGGATCGATGTTGCTACCATATTCTCAACACAATGTTCGACCCTATACCTTAGAAAATGCAGGCCAGATGTGTTGTGAAATTCAAAGCACTAATTAGCTTACAACTCACTAAAAGGAACTTAATAAAAGAACTCACTTTGCACTACTTCCGACTAGTCATGGCTCTTAGGTTTTATTTTACCTGTGTGTTGTAATAAATTTTTTTTCAAAAATTTTAACTAAAAACTTTTTTTTTTTATAAAATCCAAATGCTTAAAAATACCCCCAAACTAAATCTAACATTGTCCTCAATGTTAAAGAAAATTTTAAAGCAGTAAGAGGATAGAGGAGAAGACATTACCTGATATTGGACCTTGATATGGCTAATAACTTGAAGATTGGAAAAAAACTCCCAAACTGCATGTTAGTAACTTTTTTTTTTAATTAATAATTTTAATCTTTCCTGTTGGTTGCCTCCCAGAGCGCTAAGTTTTTATGTTTCAGCCAGACATTCGATTTTACTCATAATAGACAGGGTCGGTCAGAAGTGTCTCCTCGACTTCTGGACTCAGATACTCAAGGTATGGTTTTAAACGATGTCCATTGACTTGAAAGGACCTACCATCCTTAGTATTGCATATTACTACTGCACCATGCGGGTGCACTTTCTCTACTGTGTATGGGCCAGTCCAGCGAGATTTAAGTTTTTCAGGGAATAGATGTAATCGAGAATCATATAGAAGGACTTTTTGTCCTTGGTGAAATTCCTTACGAATGATCATTTTATCATGCATGATCTTCATGCGATCTTTGTACTTCTTGGCACACTCGTAAGCATCGTTTCTAATTTCTTCAAGCTCATCGAGTTGAAGCTTCCTATGTTCTCCCGCTTTGTCAAGATCGAAATTTAAATTTTTAATCGCCCAATAGGCCTTGTGCTCTAACTCGACAGGTAAATGGCAAGCCTTGCCATAGACAATCCTGTATGGGGACATTCCAATTGGTGTTTTGTAGGCCGTACGATATGCCCACAATGCATCTGTTAACCTAAGGGACCAATCCTTTCGAGATGGATTGACAGTTTTTTCAAGGATGGTCTTGATTTCTCTGTTGGAAATCTCAACTTGTCCACTCGTTTGTGGATGATATGGTGTATCGACCTTATGGGTGTTGTTGTACTTCCTAGCAAGGGCTTTAAAAATTCTATTGCAAAAATGTTTCCCCCCATCACTAATGATAGCACGAGGGGTGCCAAAGCGAGCGAAGACAAACTCCTTAAGAAACTTGATCACTACTTTGTGACATTGGTCTTACATGCGACAGCCTCAATCCACTTGGACACATAGTCAACAGCTAGGAGTATGTACTGGTGCCCAAATGACATAGGAAAAGGACTCATAAAATCAATACCCCAAACATCAAAGATTTCTACAATTAAGATCGGGTTCAGGGGTATCTCATTTTTTCTTGAAATTTTTTCTAGTCTTTGACATCGGTCACATGATTTGCAATACTCGTGTGAGTCATGAAATAGTGTGGGCCAATAGAATCCGCACTGCAAAACCTTTGCAGCCGTCTTTTTACCACTGAAATGACCACCACAGGCATGGTCATGACAAAAGAAAAGGACTTTCCTTTGTTCGTATTCAGGAATACACCGTCAGATGATCTGATCAGGGCAATATTTAAATAGGTATGGTTCATCCCAAAAATACCACTTCACACGAGCTAGGAAGCGACATTGCTCCTGTTTGGTCCAAGAGCTAGGCATTTGTTCAGTAACGAGGTAGTTGACTATGTCAGCATACCATGGAACATTGGTATGGAAAATCATCATTAGTTGTTCATCCGAAAAAGTTTCGGATACAGGTAATGATTCTGCAGATGACTCAACAATTAGTCTGGACAAGTGGTCAGCTACTACATTTTC